>NC_044566.1:81191963-81494752 GCF_007565055.1 Rhinopithecus roxellana | reverse complement strand
TTGAAATATCAGTGAGGATAATGGTTTTCAGAATGGCAGACCGGGTGACAGCCCTTAACCATAAGAGGATAAATGGATGTAATTACTGAAATTGTCAAAAAATTGAAGTGGCCATCAGAGTGGCTTGACCCAAAAGAATGTGTAACGATGGCCAATACTTTACAGAATTCATCAGATAAAGATTCATAACTGACAGGATATTACTGACACAATTTTTGAGGCCGGCTATCCAAAGACTGATGTCTGCTCCCACAATGGAAAATCACTGCATCTCTTACGGCTGTCTAGCATTTATTAATTTACAGACACAGAATGCACACAGAGCATGAACTCTATCTCACCAAAGCTGGTCTAATTTTTGCCAATGTGGAATTTTCCAGCCTGCCTGCAGCAAATGCCATCAAAATGACTCAGTTCCCCAAGAAGACCTACTGGATGCCAGGTTGATTACATCAAACCTATCTCTTCCTTGAGGGGCAAAGATAAATTACTGTCAAATTTCTAATCTTTTGCTGCTCTTTTGTTATAAAGTATTAGTTTATTGGAATCTTAATTACTACTTTATAAATTACTACTAATAAGCATCTTCTGATGCAAATAATTGCCATTTATATTACTCTTTTCTGAGATTTCTGTTCATATTTTTTCACCATTTCTCTACTGTGTTTTTGTGACTATCTCATTTACTTGTATGCATTATTATATATTTTGATAAAATTGTCATTTTTCAGTTATATATTTTGCAAATATCTTTTTCGGTTGATAGTTTCTCTCCTTTTTTTTTTTTTTTATGTTGTCCTTTGATAAATAGCCATCTAATTTCAATGTAGACACATGTATCGCTTTTCTTTTGGAGAATAGTACACTCAGGTTTTAAAAAGTAAATCATTCTTGGCTGGGCACATTGGCTCACGCCTGTAATCCCATCACTTTGGGAGATGAGGCGGGTGGATTACCTGAGGTCAGGAGTTTGAGACCAGCCCAGACAACATGGTGAAGCCCCGTCTCTACTAAAAATACAAAAATTAGCCAGGCATGGTGGCAGGTGCCTGTAATCCCAGCTACTGGGGAAGTTGAGGCAGGAGAATCCCTTGAACCCGGGAAGCAGAGGTTGCAGTGAGCCAAGATCGGGCCATTGCACTCCAGCCTAGAGGACAAGAGCGAGACTTGATCTAAAAAAAAAAAAAAAAAAAAAAAAAAAAAAAAAAAATTCCATTCTTATCTTTTATTTTACTAATATTATCTCCAGTACTGTTTTATAACACTTGTCAAGCTTTGTTTTCTGTACTAAGTATGGACTTTCTTTTGAATGTAGTGCAGTAGAGATGTGGTTCATTTCACTCCAGTGAGCTTAACACTATTTGTTAAACAATGCACACTTCCCAATCTGATTTGCTCTTCTATGTTCAGTTATTGAATTGTTATATGTTCATGAGACCCTTACTGTCCTTTCTGAATGGTTTTATTAGTTAATATAATGAATTCTCTCTCAAATGAACTGTCTTAATTACAGTTTTTTTGCTATACCAATTGTACTAGCTTTATAACAGTTCTTGGTCTCAGGTAAAGCAGTTCATTCCAATATGAATATTTCTCTTCAGGAGAGACTTCAAAATCCTTGGACCTTTGTACTTCCACAAATATTTAGAATCATCTTGTCAATTTGTACAAAAAAAAATTGAAAAATGTGATTGGCATAGCAATAAAGCTATGGATAATTGGATGAATTAAAAAATTTAATTATTGATTCTCTAATTTGGCATATTCTTCTATTTAATTTCTTTTGAAATGTCATCAATAAGTTATTATATTTTTGATTCATCACAAGAACTGTACATTTTTATGAGATTTAATTATTCAATTTTAAAAACTATAATTTTACCTTTTAAATGTAATTTTTGCAAATTTATTTTTATTCACCTTTTATCCCATCACTCTTGATAAATTTTTTCTAAACTTTAATATTTTTTTCAATAGATTACTTTGGCTTTCACTATGTGGATAGTCACACCATCTTTAAGGAATGACAGATTTGCCCCTTCATTTCCAAAATCTCACATTTAAAATCTTGTTTTATTTTATTTTCTAGGGCTTTCCATGAAAACTGAGTAAATGCCTTGTCAGTAGGCATTCTAACACTGTCCATAAATGCAAACAGATTTTGTTTGTGACATATTATAAACGTTAAAATTTTAAAAAATATTTTTTATCAGGTTAAGGAATTTCTTTTATTTCTAGTTTCCTAAGGACCTTTAAAAAATTGAGTCAGTGGTTTTCTCCATGTGTAAAGATGATTTTATATATTATTCCTTTGAATAGTTAGTATGATAAATTATATTTCTATGTTTATTGAGGTTAAAGCTGGCACAATTAAAATAGCGCATGACCTGACAGTTATGCTTCTTGTTTTAATTTTTAACTGTTTTATTATTTTTATTTTTATTCTTGAAGTGTTCGCTCATTTTCTCAACAGAGAATCAATTATTTAAAAAGTATGTTTTTTTCCCTATGGTAATATATTCATAATTAGCAGAAAGTTTTTTAGGGTATTTTGTCAACCATACTGCCAAAATTAGAAGTGTATCTATACTAGAATTTGTTGAATTATCTTTGAAATTTCAACTTATTGCTATAAATCTATTCCCCAAACAATAAGTAGATTATATTTGAAAGACAATTAATGAAATCTGCTTATTAAAACATACTTGCCATGTTAAAGGAAAGAAATAAGTGAGAGCCTAGTTTTCATAAAAAGAAACCTAAAAGTGACTCTTCTAGAAAGTAAGAAATGCAATATCTAAAATTAAAAACCCACTAGACATATTTTGAAACTCAGAAGATAGAATTAGTTTACCAGAAGATAGATCAGAAATTATCCAGAATGAAACATATATAGATTAAGATAAAAGAAAATTTGAAAGAGAGTAATAACATAAAAAATATTGAAAGCATCTAAAACATAACTGGTCTCAGGAGAAAAACAGGAGTTAGCACAAATCCAGTCTACGAACATTGAAGACACATTTTTTTTTTTTATAATTAGAAAAACCTATCAATTCATAGTTTTAGGAATCCAATACATTCAAATATAATAAATTTTTAAAAATCTGCACCAAAAAGAGAAACTTCACTGCAGAAAAGCAAAAGAGAAAATCCTACTTTCAAGGATAAAGTGAGGGTGGAGGCATAGATTACATTTAAATGAATGGTAGTGAGATTAGTAAACCAGAAGGAAATGGAACATTACACAGTCTTTCCTCATATATGTATATATGAGTATATATACATGAGTATATATATGTGTATATATATATGTGATTGTATATATACCATATACAATATAAGATTGTATGTGATACATATATATACACACAACACGATCACATATGGCTTATATGTATGGTAGTCTTAAAACTTCATTGGGTTTACAAAGTGTAAAATGGAATATATGTAAACTGAATTAATAAACATTTATGTTTTGTGATTTAAAAAATTAAATTTCAAATAAAATAATGTATATGCAATACTTAAATTCTTCCAGAGAATAGAAATATACAAAAAAAAAAAAAAAAAAAAAAAAAAAAACCCTGCAAGAAAGACATTTTACATCATGGGTTAGTAAACACAATAATATAAATGTGCATTTTTCTTGCAATTTATTTATAGTTTCACTTCAGTCTCAGTTAAAATCCTGAGGATTTGAGTAGAAATTGATAAACTGATGCAAACCATGAAAATGCAGGATGTCAAAGAATACCTCCCCAAATAAACCTACACATATATGGACACTTCAGGTATGGCAGAGATGGTACAGGGATAGCAATAATCACATCTTGGTCATTTCTATAAAATTTACTGGAAATATCAGATTTCCATATGGAAACAATGAAATTTGACTCCTACCTCAAATCTTAAACACAAGGAAATTCCAGGTGGATTCAATACCTAAATGAAAAGTAAATTTATGAAACATTTAGAATGTAGAAGAATATTGTTTGCTTAATATTTATGAAATTATATGTTTTTATAAACTCCTCTGTAATATAATATGAGTTTTAGTAATCTGTTTTTGCAATATAATTTTACTTTTTTAAGAAAAATAGATACATATACATAAAAATGAATTACAATTAAAATGTTATTTAGATATGCTTTTTAAAATCGTAATCTTGTTTCCCATGTGTGTTTTGTAGATCTATTTTCAGATATTTGAATATTCCTCTCACTACAGATGACAGCAAATTGGTAGACATTTGATTATATTTTTGATAAGCATTTTTTACACAATTAAGTTACTTTTAGTTACATTCCTTATGTAAGAACTGCAATAATTAAATATTTTCAGTCTAAAAGGTCACCTGATTCTCTAAAGAGTCAGTTCATTCTTAATCTAGATTGTAATGTTTTTCTAAGTACATTTATTTTACTGTGCTTGGAAATTACCATTAAAATTGGATACTTCAGATCTCATAATAATATAGAAATAAAAATAATTTCAAATAATTTTAATATCAGATCAAAAATAATTTCTGGAATACGAATGTAAATACTTAATTTTAATATCAGATCAAAAATAATTAATTTCTGGAATATGAATGTATTTCCCATATGATAAATGTTACCTACTATAATTTCATAGTGTTCTGAATCTGACTGTCAGCATGTGTCCACAGAAAGAAAAGGATCCATCTTGGATTGTTCTGCTGATGCTAGTAAGTTGTATCTTTTGAATCTCATGTTTTTTGATTTTGCTTTTTGTTTCCCCATCCCTCGGAATTGTGGAGAAAAGATCTTAAGTGTTGCAAAAATGATTCCTTTTAAAATGGAATAAAGAAAAGCAATCACTAGTGTACTCTGATGACTACGTAATCCTACTGCCAGATTTCAAAGGGAAGACAAATCTTACTGCAGACAATCCAAATTACGAAGATATATTTCCTCCGGATTACATAATTTTTAAAAATATGAGACCTGTCGGGAAAGGTAAGTAAGTAAGTGGGATAAGAGTGATTTGCATTGTATAAAAGTACTACTTAAATGGTAAATTATCTATCTGGGAATGTACAATAAAATACTTTCTTCCCTGGCCATAAAGGCTTAAAATATATGTAAGATTCTGAACAACTTCAAACTGAAATGGAATTCGGATAACACATCATAATGGATCTTGTAACAATAAATCTAAAAGGTCTTATTACAATAAACCGCCTTGAAGAAAATTTTGTCCCCTGAATATGCTACATAAAAAGAGTAGACTTCACACAATTGTGTGTTAGAAAATAAAATAATGAACTCCTCTAGACTAGAAGAATAAAAAGCAATAGTGACATTTTAGTACTTCCTAAGAAAATTGTTGACTGAAATAGACTTTGTACATTGACTCTGTCTGTATACACTGAAATTTCACCAGGTGTTGGATAGATAACTTTAATATGGCTTGCCCTACACTCACAGTCAGTTCAAGGAGAAAGTGTTTGGAATATTCCCAAGTGCTTGTCTCTTATATTGTTCAATGTTTCATGGTATAGTTAACACCATAAAACAATAGACTATGATTTTCTACAAAGTTCATTGTAATGGGCAATCTTCATGATATAGCATTGCAGGATACACTATTCCCTCCTCTTTTCACAGGACCACATCACAGTTAGTGAGAAACCCTCCAACATCATCATGAGGCACTACAGCAGGTGGCTCTGAGCCAACTCAGCAGAAGTGCTGCTTGAGACTCTCCAATAATGAATTCTAATTGGGTGGATTATTTGTTCTGCATATTTGGTTTCCCTGAGACCATGATGGGAGAACTGTCAAGCAATTTTTAAAGGTGTAATTGGCTGCTGCTGCTCCAGAACCTTTTTGAGTTTCTTACATGCCAGGAAAGTCCCATGAAAAGCATTAATGCTTAATAGACTCCTCTAAAAGTCTTGAATTCAGAGGAAGAGCCTATGTTTTCTATTTGATAAGCCATTATTGTCACATAAAGGGAGTAGAATCACAGTCAGAAATAATTTTAATCTCAAAAATACTTAAATCAATTCTCTCAGTGCCATAAATATATTTTCTCATAAGCTATACACTCAAAATTTGAATTTTCAGCAACATTTTCTTTTATTTTGGAGTGCACATACCTCTAGAATAGTTTTCACAGTAGGAATGCAAATTTCTGGCAATACACCTGCTTAAATTATTTAATTTCAGAATCTAGTCTACTGTGGAATTCTACTAGTAGAAATCACAGTGCGTATGACATACAGGGTTATCTTTCATCAACAGATGGTAGAATTTCATATGTTCCTTAGAATTTCAATATTAATCCATGTTACCTCTGTACTATTTTTTTTAAATGTTATCACTCAACTTTATATTAGAGATTGAAAAACTATGGTGCAGAGACAATATGAAATTTTTTCAAAGTTACAAACATTAAAAAAAATGTTCAGTATTGAAATAGAGAGTGTCTGGTGCCAGAATCCATGCATTTAATCATTATGCTACAGTGTTTCACCATTGTGGCTCTTAGTTTTGTGTTTTTATTAATATTAATGTAGTTGATGATTAAGTTACCTATGACATAACTATTCTTATATGTTAGATGGAAGCATATTAGTAAAAGCATTGTGGAAGATACTTGTTATTAAAATAAAATCTGATGTCAACGAAAAGGTCACCTGTTAAAATGATGTTGATCAGGGATGTTCCTGTTTGAGTGGGTTCCTTTTTATTTGAACATACTAAAAGAATAGATTGTATAATTAAAATAGTTTGAGCCTAAGTTAAAATCATAAACACATTGATTTTCAATTAAATCAAAGAAAATTGAAGAAAATGGTAAAACAACAAAATGATAAAGATATTAAATAAATTGAAAGTAAAGATTTAAATATTTATGTAAAACAAAGTTGCTTATCTTTTCATCTTCGGGTGATTGTGTCACAATACAACGTAATTATTTTTTAGCTTTCTCATGAAGAAATGCTATTTTTCCCAACTTTCAATTCATAAAAAACCTTATTAGGAAGAGGAAAATATACAAAATATTTGAACAGATACCTCATCAAAGATGATATATGGATGGCAAATAAACATACGAAAAGATACTCTCTATCATATGCCATTAGGGAACTGCACATTAAAAGAACCAAAAGACAACATAACAAGCCTATTAGAATTGCTAAAATGCTGGTGAGGATATGAAGAAACAGAAACTCTTATTTATTGCTGGTGGAAATGCAAATATACAGCTACTTTGCAAAGTAATTTGGCAGTTTCTTACAAAGCTAAGCATACACTTACCATATTATGCAGCATTTATGCTCTTTTGTATTTGTCTAAATAAGCTGAAAACTTATGTTCACACAAAAAGCTGCAGATGAAATTTTATAGCAGATTTATACAACTGTCAAACATGGAAGCAAACAAGATATCCTTCAATAGGTCAATAGATAAACAAACTGTGGTTGATTCATGAAACTAAATCTTAGTTCCAAAAAAAAAGTCGATCAAGCCATGAAAAGATATGGAAGAATTTTAAATGCATATTGCATATATATTATATATATTACATACAGATAGATAGATAGATAGATAGATAGATAGATAGATAGATAGATAGAGATAGAGATAGAGATAGAGATAGAGATAGAGATAGAGATAGAGATAGAGATAGAGATACAACTTTGTCTCCAGTCCCTGGTACAGAAGGCCTGAAATTCTTGCAATTACCTGAGGGAATAGGGGTGCTAAGAAAATCTTTTGCTCTAATATTTGGTCTTGATCCTGGTTCCTGACACAGAACTTCTAATCACTTGGATTTTCTTGAGTAATAGGAATGTCTTTTGTTCTCATGAGGTGACCTTGGTAGGCCCCTGGATGGGAACTGGTAACTAAAAAGACCAAGTTATGATTAGAAGCTTAAAATGTTTAGCCCCACTTTTCATCCTCCAGGAAGGGAGAGAGGAGCTGGCTATGGAGTTAATTACCTGTCATGCCTACACAATGAAGCCTCCATAAAAATCCCTGAACTACAGGGTTTAGGAACCTCTGCATATGTGCTGAGTACATATAAGGTGTTATGCCACAGAGGGCATGAAACTTTCATAAAATAAAATATTAAACATAAACTCAACTATATTAACAATATTAATATTTAATGTGAATGGATTAAAAAAATCCAACAATATGCAGAAAACTTCAGCTAAAAAATAAAAGAAAACCAAAAACCATGATTTGCCTATGTGTATACATAGGAGGCACATTTTAGTTTCAAGATAGAAATATATTGGATGCAAATAGATGGAAAAAACGTATATTATGTAAACTGCAATCACAAGACAGCTGGAGTGGCTACATTAACATACAAATAAACTTTTTGTTTTTTTTTTTGTTTTGTTTTTGGGGACAGAGTCTTGCTCTGTTGCCAGGCTGCAGTGCAGTGGCACAATCTCAGCTCACTGCAACCTTCATTTCCCGGGTTCAAGTGATTCTTTTGCCTCAGCCTCCTGAGTAGCTGGGACTACAGGAGCGCACGACCACGCCTAGCTAATTTTTGTATTTTTAGTAAAGACGAGGTTTCATCATGTTGGCCAGGATGGTCTCGGTCTCGTGGCCTCATGATCCACCCACTTTGGCGTCCCAGAGTGCTGGGATTACAGACGTGAGTCACCATGCCCAGTCCAAATTAACTTGAAAACAGACAAAAATATTGTGAGAAATAAATATGAACATTTCCCAATGACCAAAGGGTAAATCCACAAAGAAGGTATATCAATTATAGACATGTATACATCTAACAAGAGAATACCAGAATACATAACATAAACTAATACAAATGAAGAAATAGACAATTCAAGAGTAATAGTTAGAAATTTCAATAATCTACTCAGTAATGGATACAAGACAAAAGATCAATAGGGAAATAGGACATTTAAAACTGAAAACCAACTAAATCTAATCGTACAGAATACTAACGGTAACAATGACAAAATATACATTCTTCTCGAGTGTACATAGATGATTCTCCAGCCCATAAACTAGACTATAAAACAAACTTCAATACATTAAAAAAAATAGTACTCTGACCACAGTGGAATAAAATAAAATAAAATAAAATAAAATAAAATAAAATAAAGCAAAATAACAACAGTAGGAGAGGAAAATTTTTGGAAACTTACAAATATGTGAAAATTAAGTGAAACACTTTTAAACACTTTTAAACAATTGGTCAAATAAAAAAATCAAAATGAATTTTAAAAATATTTTCAGAAGAATGAAAAGACACAAATATCAATACATTTGAGAATCAGCTAAAGTATATTGAAAAGGAAATTGACACTTACAATAACTAGATTATGAAAGAGGAAAAATCTCAAACTATTAATCTAGTCATCTACCTTAAGACACTAGAAAAGAAAAGCAAACTAAACCTAAATTAATGAAATTAAACATAGAAAAGTTGTATCAAAAAATCAATAAAATGAAAGTCTTATTCTTTTAAAAGATCAGCAAAATTGATAAACCATAACTAGAATAACCAAGAAAAAATTGTAAAGTTAGAAATGAAAGAGGGGATATTAGGATTGCCCTTACAGAAATAAAAGCATTATAAAGGAATGATAGAAACAATTTTACAACAACGAATTGGAAAGCTTAGATAAATAGACAGGTTCTGAAAAAAAGAAAAAAAAAAACACAAGCTACAAGAGACTGAAGAAGAAATAGCTATCCGAATATACCTATAAAAAATGAAGAGTTAGAATGAATAAAGAAAACCTATCCTAATAGGAGCCCTGGCCCAGTGGTTTCACACTAAATTCTAGTACACATTTAACAAATAATTAATTCAAATTCTTCACAATGTCTTTCAAACACACAGAAAAAAATGCATGCCAACTTATTTTATGAGCTTAGTCTTACCCTGATAAAAAGATCCCCGAGAAAGAAAATTATAAACCAAATCTCATATGTATATAGATGCATTCATTCTCAACAAAATCATCAAACCAAATCTAACATCAAAAGAAAATGATGCACCCTGATAAAGTGCAACATACCTCAGGGCTGCAAAGATGGATCAAGATGAGGAAATCAATCAGTATAATGCATCATATTAATAGAATAAAATACAAGAATTACATCATCATATCAGTTGCAGAAAAGCAATTTGACAACATCTAAATCTCTTTGATGATTAAAAACCACTCACATAGTAGAATATTGATGAATACACTCAATGTGATAAAGGTCATCTATGAAAAACACACAGCTAACATCGTAACATTGCATTTAGTGGTGAAAGACTGACATTTTCCTGTTAAGGTCAGACAAGGTTTTCTGCTCTCACTACTGATATTCAACATTGTATTGGGGGTTGTAGCCAGAGCAAAGAGGCAGGGAATGTTTATCTAGATTGAAAAGGAGGAAGTAAAACAATTCGTATTTGGAGATAATATTATCTTATGCAGTTGACCCTTCAAAACAACCTAAGTCTGAACTGTGGGGTCCATTTATATCACTTGTATATGAATATTTTTGCAATAAAAATACAGAAAATGTGTCTGCCACTCCTGCTTCCCCTTCCACCTCCTCTATCTCTCTTCAATCTCTATCACCCCTAAGACAGCAAGAACAACTGATCCTCTTCATCCTCTTCCTCAGCCTACTCAACATAACACAGTGATGAGTTACATCTACGTAATGAATACTAATTATATTTTCTCTTCATTATGATTTTCTTGATGACATTTTCTTTTTATGGCTTACTTTATTGTAAAAATACAGTATATAGTATATAAAGCATACAGAATGTGTGTTAATTGTTTATGTTATCAGAAAGGCTTCCAGTTAACAGTAGGCTATTAGTAGTTTAGTTTTGGGGGAGTCGAAAATTATGCATGAATTTTCAACTGCATAGAGCTCAGCACCCCAGCCCAAACATTGTTCAAGAGTAAACTGTATATAGCAAATCATAGGGAATCCGTTAAGTAAATTAAAATTAATAAATTAAGAAAGTTTGCAGGACACATAGTCAATACATGAAATCATGTGTATGTTTATATATTAGCAATGAACATTCTGGAAATAAAATTAACAAAGTAAAATAGCATAAAAAAGAATCTAATACTAGGGAATAAATTTAACTAAGATAATACAAAACACATACCCTGAAAATTAGACAATGTTATGGAAAAGTAACACGTAAATGGAAATATATCCCATGATTATGGGTAAGAAGACTTAAAGTTGTTAATTTGACTGCAGTATGATCCTTGAGTAACCTTAGCTGACCCAGTTTCTCTCCTCTCTTCTTGATTGTGATTCTCGGAATAACCATAGATTACACAGGAAACGCATACTGAAATGGGGAGAAACTGCCTGAAATAGCCCAGACTTTGTTCCTGTGACTCCTCGGGAACCTCACATCACAAGTTAGGGAAGACTGCTGGGGACAACCTGGCTTCTGTTTCTGTTTCCCTAGAAACAGGATGTCCTTCAGTACTTTAGCCAAACACGTTTCCTGTAGGTTATAAAACCAAGGGCAGGCTATTTTCTGAGGTACCTCAGCTGGGCCACAAGTGGGGCACATGCAGATGAAACTCTATCTACCCTTGGCAATTTTCCTGAGCACTGGGGTACTGGATAGTCATGAATTTTGAGTTTCCATTGTCTTTGGCTACCTTTCTTCTATCTGTAAATAATAAATCTGCTTCATATAACTTGGCTTGTGTGTGATCTGTGTCATCAGATCTGGGCAAGTAATAAAAGTGTAACTCGAGTGTTAGTGGACTGAAATTTAGACTACTCTTCCTGAGGGTTGGCATGGTGGTGATTTTTGCTAGCTTCTGTGCAATGTAAGTCTTCCCTTAGGATTCATAATCAGTGAACCTACTTCACAATGGCAATATTCACCAAATTTGATGTATAGATTGAATGCAATCTCTATTAGAACCCCTGCTGACTTCTTTCTTAAAACATGGCAAGTTGATTTTTTAAGTTAATGTACAATTGAAAGGGATTCAGAAACCCAAAATAATCTTGAGAAAGAACAAAGTAGGAGGCCACTCATATTACAATTTCAAAACTTACTTAAAGTAACAGTAATCAAGACATTGTGTTAGTCACACAAAGAAAATTTTATAGATCAATGGAATAGAATGAAAATGTAAAAATAAACTCTTACATCTATATCTAACTGATTTTGTATAGGTGTAACAAGACCATGTAAAAAAGGAAAGAATAGCCTTTTCAACAAATGCCGTGAGACAGGTTAGCCAAAGGATGAAATTGGGTCCTTACCTCACATCATATACAAAAATTAATTCAAAATGAATCAAAGACCTAAATGTAAGAGCTAAAACTATAAAATTCTGAGAAAACATTGAGTGAATCTTAATGACCATTAATTTGGCAAATGATTCTTAGATTTGACACTAAATGCATGAGTCATACAATTTTAAAATATAGATAAATAGAACTTCAAAATTTTAAAACTTCTATATGTCAAAGGACTGTCACTAAACTGAAAAAAAAAAAAAACACTAGATGGAGGAAAGATTTCAAAGTCATTTATAAGATAAGTAACTTATATTTAGAATATACAAGGAACCTTCACAATACCATTATAAAAAGACTAATAATCTGTTTTTTAAAATAGGCAAAGGATTGGAATAAACATTTTTTTTTTCCAGAGCAAATATACAAATGACCTATAAGAACATAAAAAGATGTTCAACATCTTTAGTTTTCAGAAAATTATAGATCAAAACCACAATGAGTTTATAGTAGTTATTAAATAAATAAATGTTGAATTAATGAAAGGTTAATTATAAATGGCTATAGTAGATAAGAAGAAGATATAAGAATCAGAATAAGATACTAATGAAGTTGAAAACTATGCAAGCAAACAAGTTGGAAGCATTGAAGGAAGTTACCAGAGTGGAATTTTGAATTTGAGGTTTTTTTTAAATTTATGGCAAATAGCAAAAATTAATCTACACACACATCCTTATGAGGAAAGCCATAGTCTTGGAGTAATGTTTCAACAGACAGTAAGATTTCCATTGAGATAAAGAAGTCAATATTCTCAAAACAGTTGATATTAGAGAATAATTTTCTCAATGTGAGATGACACTTTGGTGAGTTTAGGGAAATATATTAAAGAGGAGTGCACATTCAACTAGAGAGAAAATTTACAAAAGATTATGAGAGTAGCAGTTGAACAATTCAAAAAAAAAAAAAAAAAAGAGTATTCATGTACTGGAGGCAAGAGAATGTTTTTGAGAGGCATCATGAATTTAGTCCCAATTGTCTGTTGAAGAAACTGGAGGAAAGGAGGCAGTCAAGAAAAACAGGATTCAGCTGCACTTTGGTAATCATGCTCAACTTATACTTTAAACATATTTAGCCTGAAGTTTGTAGTTTCGAGAAGCATGTTAATTGTCATCACATGATATAAGTAGTCTTTTCAGCTTCCATTAGTGAACTCGCTAATTACCAACTCTATAAAAAGTCCACATTGGAGGGGGAGCATCAATAAACTTAAGTAAAGAAGAAGAAATAATAACTTTATGGTGTGAGAATCTTATTGTATTAGTCACGGAGTTGAACCAGTAGGAGATTAACTGCAGTACAATTAACAGTGGTGGAATTCTAGGAATCTGTTAGGGTGTGTCCCCAGCTCATTTTCCCATATCACATAGGATATGACAAGACCAATACTAAATAAAGTAAATGTAGAAGAATCTGGTTTGAATGCCCAAACTCATAGTCTCATCATTTTGATTGAATTAATTCATCTATATTAAATGAGATATCAGTGTAATCAAATATGAAATTTGCTTTAAAATGTATTGTTACATTATGTTAAACATAATGCTGTGTTAAAACACATAATTGAAAAATGGGAAGGTTTTAATAATGGCATCAAGCATGTGATTATTTTCTGTAGTTATTAATTTTAAAATTGGCTGCAACATTGTGTTAAGGATACAGTAACAGATGGGGATTTCCCTACAGAGAAATTTTAGTTTCGCTATACAACAAGATTGATTGGCCTCATCAAGAAAATGTATGGTAGGTCAGAAAATACAGTCCTTTGGGGCTTCTTAGTCATTAAAAAACAGATGAAGTTTTCTGATGGTAAAAATTCCAAATAATTTTTCTTTCTAAATTTTCTTGAAAAGAGTGAAGTCTGAGGCTTGGAGGGTAGAAGACAAGAAAATTCCTTGGAACATTAAAGAAGCACCTATGCCATTTCTATGTTTTTTTAAAAAAATGAAATAGAATTAAGTATCACCAGGAATGGTGTCTAGTTACTTCGTTTTTTCTCATAAAGAGTATAAGACCACTATTAAATCTCTAAGTAGAAAATATTGCTCTTATAGGCTTTATTTCTATGAGTGTACTTATAACAAATCATATCACATATGCTCTAGGATATGAATCTAGTTTGCATTCCAGTTTCACTTATCATAAAAAAAGTAAAAATAAAAGCCGCCCATTTCAGTTAAAACCTTACTTTTAAAACAGCATGAAGAATACAATTTTATTTTTTTATTTTAAAATTTACTTGGAGAAAATGCCAAATGCACATAATAAGTTGGTTTGATACTAAAGGTCAAATTTGCAATGCATATAATGCCAGAATGAGCTTAATTAAAATATCATAAAAATCTCATTTATTGATGAGTTTAGTTCATGTTAGTGGCTTTGACCTTAGACTAGCCTCAGGCATCTTTCAAGTTGCTTGCTTTAACAGGCTATGAATGCCCAAACCAGTTCATTATTGCATATGATTTATTTCGGAAATGTGGTGTTGAAAGACAGAAGTCACCAAACTTCCTAAATGTTGATCTGCTTTTCCTCTTCTCTAATCATATAGTGATCACAGCATTGATGTTTCACTTTAAAGTTTGTACAGTTCAATTATCTAAAGAGAGATGATTTCATGAATTCAGCTAAGAATATAGGGCTGTTGTTTGGTCATCTCATTTTATAACCCAAAAATGATTAGGAGAACAATAGAGAATTATATAGATTTTTAAAAAATCTCTCATTCTCCGTTATATACATGTAAACATACATCAGAAGTTAGCAAATATTCATTTTAAAAGCTAAATAGGGCCAAGAATGGTGGCTCACACCTGTAATCTCAGTACTTTGGGAGGCCGAGGTGGGCAGATCACTTGAGGCCAGAGTTTGAGACCAGCCTGGCCAACATAGTGAAACCCTGTCTCTTCTAAAAATACAAAAAAAGTAGCTGGGTGTTGTGGCACATGCCTGTAATCACAGCTACTCAGGAGGCTGAGGCAAGAGAATAGCTTGAGCCTGGAAGGCAGAGGTTGCACTGAGCCGAGATTGTGCCACTGCACTCCAGCCTGGGCAACAGAGCAAGACCCTGTCTCAAAAAAAGAAAAAAGAAACAAAACGAAACAAAACAAAACAAAACAAAACAAAACAAAACAAAACAAATGGTATACAGTTTAAATCTGTAGGCTGCACTATCACTGTTACAACATCACTATTCTTTCCTCTCAAGGAAACTAAAAAAACAAAAATCAGTCATAGACAATAAGTACATGAATGTGCATGGCCACATTCTATGAAATCTATGTTTATGGAAACAGGAAACTGCTCAGGGGGCCAAATTCACTGACCTCTGATATACATAATTCATCTTTACTATTTCAATGGCATTGGACTCTAGTTCTTCCGTTAAATCTGAAGGTGAATGTTAATGTTCCTGGGTGTTAAAATAAGGACCCAAGACATCTATTCAATTTATGTGTATTTAATGTTATTTTACTTTTTCTAGATTTAATTGACCAACATGGACCAATTAGATTCCTTTCATTATCATGTCATAGACTTCTTTAGCATATCTCTTTGTTGAGATGGGAAAACTGCTAGAAACCTTGCATGCCCTTTGCACCTTCTTGCTGGGACAGCCAAATAAATGTGCAAGGTCCTGTCTACTTTTCACTCAGTCCATTTGTCCTGTGTTTACAGCAAGCCATCTTGAGGGATAAGGTTATGTCTATGCCAAGATGAAAATCAGACTTACTTCAGCCTTCTATAAAAGTGATGATTCCAGAAGCTCAGTGCTTCTCCCCTCCAAAAAATTCTACCGCATGCGCCGGCATCACAACAGGCATTCCTCATCCGTGAAACATCAATAAGAGAGCTTGTTAGGTTTTTAAAAAGATAAAATCTCAGACCCTGCACCGTTCTGAACAATTTTGGTGACAAGGATGTGATAGTTCACAGAGATATGGCTTCTTAGAAGAGAAGAGATGGACAGAATGGGCATAAAAAGACTCTCCAGGACTCTGTAGTGAATGTTCAGGAGTATGGGAAGGCTGGGTGGCAGAGAGTGTCTTCCACTGTCTCATCTGTTAACGAATGTTTAGAGGCTAAAGAGGGAGAGTTAGAACTGAAACCAGCCTCCTGATCGATTGTTATTCACTCTGTTTGGTTGTTCACCACCCTTAGTTGTTACTCACCCTCCTTTGGAAAAGAGGAGGAAAGAATGTGATCACCACAATGGTCTGAGACCTTAAAGTAAAGGCAATATGGTTGTGGCTGCTGAGTCAAAGATCCCCAATGTTATAATCAATGGTGTCAGCAATAATGATAGAGATGAACCAAATCCAGATGTTCTTTTGGTTCATCTCTATCATTATGTTCATTTGTTGAAAATATATAGCCACTCAAACCTTGAAGTGAATGAAAAGTTTTACTTAATAGAGCTAAGCCTCTCTCTCCCTCTAAGCCTTCTGATGATGGCCTCCTTGTCTCCCATTATTTTGGGTACTTTAAGGAAAACACTGAGAATCCTGGAAAACTTGGGAGGAGGGGAAGGACTCAAACTGTTATGGCTCTATTGTATATAGGCACCAAAGCATCAGTATACCCCCTCTCATGGGGGAAAGAGATGCTGGATTCAGGAGGCTGAAAGTGTTAAGAACTATGAGGAAGAACTTTGGTGAATGACAGGACCAACATGTTTCTTGACTCTGGAGCTGTTGCCAATGACTTAGCCTTCTGAAATTTCACTTGAAAAACTATAGTATGGCAGATTAGAAACATCCTTTTCTGGGGCCACAAACTCAAAATAAATTGCTGCTGCTAATTGAATCATCTGAGTCAATTCTGTAGATACTAACATCAAGGTCCTGCTCTTTAAATGAGATAAACTGGAATCAAGTTTCTGATCAATCCTATTCTGTAAAGAATGACACCCAATAAGGCATTTCTATCATCAGATATATCTTTGTAGACTTGGTATAATTGCGTCAGACCTGTGTAAATCAGAATTTGTGTAAATCAGACTTATGGTTGTGTTCATTAAGATAAATCACATCCCTGGTTAATCCAACTCTCTGCCCTTCCCATGCCTGGACTGACAAAGTTATTCATGCCTGGTAAACACACACACACACACACACACACACATGCGCGCGTGCACATTTCTTATTTCAAATTGATGTTCAAAAATCTTAAATGAATCTTTACTTGTGCCTGATACTATTTTCTTAGCCCATTAACTTTCACAATTTTTAAATATGTTCTCCTCTTTCTTCAAACTTTGAATCATCCTCTTATTTTAAATTGCAGCTGACAATCTTGCTTTCTAATAGACAGCAAAATTAATTGCATAGAGCCATCTATCTGCACCTGTCCTTATATAGTTGCCTTTCCTTTCTTCTTGCCATGATGAATTGTAGCACTAAGATCCTAGATAATATCAACCTCTGCAAAAGTATCCTAGATTCCATCCCCTCTTGCTTTCACACCCCAGAATTTTCCCGTTTATCCTCTGTTATTTCTTTCTTTCTATACTGACTTACTCCCATTAGTGCATTAAGATGAAAATTTGTTTTGTATCTGCCTCTTTTTCTAACTAATCCCTCATTTCTGTCATTTTTACTTGAAAGGATTGTCTAAACTTGTCTTCAACTCATTAAAATTACATTTCATACTCAACATCCTACCCAAACTGCTGTGATCAAGGTCATCAATTACCTCCACTTTACTAAATGCAATTGTAATTGCTCTGTTGTTATCCTTCTTGAACTATCTGTAAGCACTCAGATTTGCTAATTACTTTTCCTTTGTGAATAATGCATTTCCTTGACTTCGTGGAGAGCTCATCTTCTACCTATATTTATTATTTCTTTTTTGGTGACTTTTCTGTTTCCTCTTTGTTTCTCCCAACTGAATATTTACATTGGTCCAGGGATCAACTATTTGATTATTTTTCTATCTATACTCCCATGTTTGTTTATCTTATATAGTCTCCTGGCTTTATACACCATCCATGTGCTGACTTCAATCTAGTGTTCTCTAAATTTCTAATTTGTATGTCTAACTACCCATATGACATTTCTCTTTGGATTCACAGTAGGAATCTCAAGCATAGCATGCCCAAATCTGAGTTTCTTTTATTTCTCTCTAACCGTGCTCCTCCTCCTGTAGTCTTCATCATCACAGCTAGTGATAATTAGTCTTTTAACTGCACACACCTACACCTGGTACACCTGAGTTTTAACCTTGACTCTCTTTCCTCCTTCTTTTTGTTTTAACTTCTTGCATCTGGTCCATCAGGAAATCTCAACATTTATTTTTAAATTATATTCAAGATGAGACTACTTCTCACCAAACTCACTGGTAGTATCCTGACTAAACCACTGAGTTTTTCTATAAAGACTTAAAATAACCTAATTATTGTTCTTCCTGTTTCTACCCTTACTGCCTTAAATTTATTCTCAACATAACCATCAGACTGATCTTCTCAAAACACATATATTGTTATTCCTCTGCTCAAGGCACTCAAATGACATCCCATTTTATTCATATTGATAATACTACATGATCACCATCCCCATTAGTTCTTAGAACACAACATTATACTTTTGCTCACTCTATTCTCTCCACGTGGGTTTTCCTGATGTCCCTCAAACCTTCCAGTAATGGTGTAGCTCCATACTTGCTCTATTTTTCTGCTTAGAATAGTGTCTCTTTGCTCTCCAGATAGCTACTTCTCACGTTTAATCAGTTTGTTTTGCTAAACTCCTTCTCAGTCAAGCATTTCCAGGCCACCCTAGGCAAAACTGCAACCCTCAAACATGTTTATCAGGACCAAATGTTGCTTGAGTGAAGAATTTATATCTGCTTTATTTCTTGGCTTATCCCTACGGCCCAGAATGATGCCAGAAATATAATAGGTTCTGAATATCTGTTGACTAAATCAATCAATTACCTGATACAAAACATAGAAGAAAATATATAGTGAACAATGCCATTTAATACAAACAATATGAATAAGTGCCCAAAAGAAATATTGATAGGTATGGAAAAATCTCTACAAATCTCATAGAAAAAAGTGTAATGAATTTTAAAAAATACTATGTTCTGATATTTCAATATCAAAAATGCAATTTTTTTCTAATATGTTACAAAAAGTCTCATATGTTCTCAATAAAAAATATAAGGATGTCTTATTTTTGGAACCACAGAGAATCATTCTAAAATGAATTAGAAAAAATAAACAGGAATGGCCAGTGAATATTTTTTAAAATGTGATCAAGCTATACAAACCCTGATTGAATTTAAAACTTGTTTTAATATTTAGCATAATAAGGTAATGGAACATGAAGAGTAAGACAAATCAATGGAATAAGATAAAGCTTGAAGTGGGATCGTAAACATGATTTTACACACACACATCTATACACAAAAACAGATACATTTTTAGTGTATGATAAAGATAGCATCTTAGTTCTATGGAAAGTTTATTTAGTCTGTGAACTGTGTGCTGTAGGTCTGCAGCAAGATAAGTAGCATGTGACTAAGTTGACTGTTTAGTCCTGTTTATACATTTTTCTCATAGCAAGAAATGAAATGTACAATGAAATGTACAAGGCAATGCACTACATTATGATATAAGCTTCTTAATTTGTTGCAGACCATTAAGAAAAATTATGTAGTTTAATGCTTTGAATACAGGGCCCTGGAGAATTTATTTTCTTCTCCTTTGAGCCAGAATATATTTTTGTATATTTTAACAGCCTTATTAAGGAATGATTGACATAAAACTGCATGCATTTAAGGCATACAATTTCATAAGATTTGACACACCTGTGAAGTCATCATCACAATCAAGTTTTTGAACATAACCACCCCCAAATTTTCCTCATGCCCCTTTGTTTTATTACCCCCAACTCCTGCATTCCCAGCCAACCATTAATCTGCTTTCTGATTAGTTTGCATTTCATAGAAATGTATATCAATGGAATTATAGAGTAGGCACATTTTTTTTTCTTTTTTTGTGTGTGGTTTCCTTCACTTAGCATAGTTACTTTCAGATATATCAATGCTGTTAGTATGTATCCAATAGTTTGTTCCCTTTATTGCTGAATAACATTCCATTTTAAAGGTATATAGAGGTTCTTTATCCACTTATCTGTTAGAGAACATCTGGGTGGTTTCCAGTTTTTGGCTACTGTAAAAAAGGTTGCTATGAATGCTCATGTATACATCTTTATATGCACTTCTAGTGTCCATGTAACATGATACAACATTATGACATAGTTCTAGCCATATATTTAAAAAGTTAAATATATGCTTATATGTTATCCAATTATTTCACTGTTAGGTATTTATATCCATAAAAAATTAACCGTTTTGATGTAGCTATATTTATTTCAGTTACTTTATCCCTGTAAATGTACTCACAATGTAAAAATGATATAGGTACAACTTTATACATTGCAGCATCATAATTTATGACAGATTGGAAACTACACATGTGCCCATTGGTAGGGAATAAACTAATTTGAGGTACACTCATATATGGAAATATTATCTATCTAAATTCATAATTTAGAAACAGTTTTAGAGACTGACATCAGAGGATCTCCAAAATATGTGCAAGGTACAGTACAACGTGTCAAAGAAGAGTGAATAATATAATGAAATAATTTTGGGGAACAAAAAGGTTTCTAAAAATAGTAAAATTATTTTTATTACTTTGATAAACCATATTTACCTAGAATGTTAACTTTTATGGCTTTACTGTGTAATTTCTTAACCTATAAGTTTCATTATAAAGGAATCATTTTGGCACTTCAACAGCAAAACTGTAAGAAAGGAGGCAGCAGGATCATCATTATGTATCATCATTGTGTATATATATTTGCATATACACGTGATGTTAGATGGACTAATAGTAAAATGTCTACTCATTTATTCATGTTACAAAACCACAATACCATTCCAGTAGAAAAGCAAAGATGGATGTTCACTAACATTTCTATTTGTTTTGTGGTTAAAAGGAACATTAACCAAGAATCATATTATCTTAATCATTTTAGAAATGATCTAAGAAAAATATTTATCTTCCTAATGATTTCAAGAAAATAAATTTTACAGTATAGACTTTTAAAAATTGTAAGTAAAATTACTTATGGTATTGTTGAGGATTGATGCATTTTTAGTTCAAAATACTATATCATACATCTGTGGCATTTTCTAAATAGTTCATATTTTAAAGCAATTTTAGAAAAAAATCACTGAATGCAATATACTAACACCTATAAGATTTTGGAGTATAATCTTCAATTCTACTTTCCTTTGTGTTAGAAATAATTGACAGAGGAAATTCATCAATTTTGACAATTTAAAAAAACACTTTTTTGAATGTTACCTTCTTATTAAAATGGAAAGTAATTTGCCTTATTATTTGCTTAAGAAATTGAAAATAGTATGTCTTTAAATAGAGTTTGTAGAAGACATGTGGTAGCCTCACACTACCAAGACTTCATGTGAAATTATAGCTTCATGAAGACCTCTAAAAATCAGCAATTCAATGTTATTCTGATATAGTGAGATGGAATTAACAGGAATCTGCTAAATTACAGCACCATTAGCCACAACACCTGTTTTATTTCATGCAGGATTCCTTTTTAGCAAATGACCCTCCACATTTTTTCTAACACTTAGAAAAATAAAATAAATAACTGAGTTTTATAACTCTGAATGGGGCAATTTGAGGGTCAGTTTTTAGTACTTTATACTACCAAAAAACATATATTGATTAGCTATTTCTTGCTAGACCATTACATAGCAGGTCAGTGTCATTAGTTCCAATTTATTAATAATGTCCTTTGGGTCTAAAATGGCAAAATGTGTTGGCTGAATCTATCAGGGAATTAGCCAAGCTCTCAGGTTGAGGACTCAGATAACCAGTTCACATCCTTAGCTGGGCTAAGTCCATTAAACACTCACACTTGGTAGGTCAAGCAAATAATACTTTCACGTCAGCAGAAATTAGTTCTAATAGTAGGAAAAATAATCTCTGAAAATAGATTTGCTGGACACATCCATTTTTACACATTATAGACTTGCCAACTCAGATGAAAGCTACAGTTTGAAAATGCATGTATGTGAGAATATAAACTACAATCCATCCTCAATATTTATTCGACTGTTTTATTGACTATGGTTTACTAATATTTTAATATGCCAAATGTGGACTTTTAAATCATGTTTAACGTCAAGTGTAACCTACCTTTAATAGTTGATAGAGATTTTAAAAATGAACATGCTGAGATAGCATTTAGCTGATCTCTTAGAGTCTTTTGAAGAAAGACTGTTTATAGGCTGGGGGTAGGAGATGGCTGACTTAACTGAAGAAAAAAAAAAACACACTGCATAAAAAAGAGAAATCATTTCACAGAGGTATCGTATTTCCAGGAGCACACAATCTGAGAAATATCCCTTTTAAATCTCTTTATCTATTGGGCACACTTACTGACTGCCAGTAAGCAACCTTAAACTTGAAATGTAAAGAAAATGCGGGAATCAGCATCACAAGAGAGTTATGATAGGAAAACATTAAGCAGAGTAGAATGCAAACAAGCAGTGCATGGAGAATGCACTGTGTTCTTGTAAAGAAGAGGAAGTATCAAATAAATTATGTGTAAAGTAGTAAGAATGCGTAAGAAAGACATGAAGGAGAAGAAAAATGTAACCCAAAAAGTATTGCAGTTAATCTAACACAAGCCTAGAGATGATAATTACAGAAAACAGAGCAACTTTCTAACATATCTGCAATAGTCTTGTAAAGTGCATTAATAAATGTTACAAGAAGATAGCAAAGATAAGGAACTTTGATATGTCTTTGGTAGCCACTATGTTTGCAAACTATGATAAGTAACAACATGAAGGGCTTAGTGTTTAAAATTAATAAACTCTTTAAAATTTTGTCTTTAATTGATAAATAATTACATATTTATAGGGTTTGGTGAGATGTTTCAGTACATATACATATGGTGTAATAATCAAATCAGAGTATTTAGAATATTCAGTCACCTCATACATTTATTATTTCTTTGTGGTGAGAACATCCAAAATCTTTTCTTCCAGGTACATGATAAAGAATGAAATCCTGTAATTTACAGCAACACAGATGTACTTGGAAGACATTATGTTAAGTGACATAAGCAAGGTACAGAAAGACAAATGCTTGACCTCATTTATATATATAGAGTTTAAAGAAGCTGATTTGAAAGCAGTAGAGAGTAGAACAGTGGTTACCATAGCCTGGGGAGGGTAGAAAGGAGAGGGGAATAGGGAGAGATTTATCAACAGGCATAAAGTTATATTTGCATGGGAGGAACAAGTTCTGGTGTTCTATTGCACAGTAGGGTGACTGTGGTTAACACTGTACATTTAAAAGGAATTACCTTTAATATGTTATTTCTTACAATATATAGACTATAATTAATCAAGTAATATCTATTTTAAGTGTTTAAAAATCTGGTTATAATCTTATGAACCTATTTATATTAACATATTTAAAAGGCAATACTAATTCTGAAAACACAAAGATGAATTGATTATATCACAAATACCTGCAATTTAGTGAACTAATATCTTCTTGGTTGCTCGACTTAGGTTTAGATAAAATAGCATAAAGTAAACTTTCTGGGTAGAGAAGGAGGTTTTTGTTTTCTTTTGTTTTGTTTTAATAGGATGCATATCTAAATTTCAACATATAGATAGATACATAAAGTGTGAGAAAACCTTAAAAGTTCAACATGTATATATTTTGTTATTGTATTTGTATTATGAAAGTCAATAAGAGACATTCTGAGATGATGACTTCAGTGTCATCCACAGAAATTTTTGTATTTAATGGACATTCAAATATATGATCATGTTTTGCATTCAATCAAATACTTGTATCTGATACAATGTTATTCAGACTATACATTTAGCCATATAAGTGACATATCCATGGTTATATGTAACATTCCATAAATTCTGAGATAAAAATTTCTCAACCTTTAAATGTGTGAAGTAATGAAGTTCAAAGTTAGTGGCATTTTAGTATTATATCATAAATAGCCTGCTTTTTAGCTTTAAATTTAAAGTAAATTTATTTTCGCATATAAAGATATGTTTTAAAATGCTGTACTTGTATTTAAAGAAGTATTTTATCTGAAAAAGATTTTGTAGAGCAATTATCAATAAAATCAAACAATTGTAATTTTAGATAAATTTGAATAAAATGAAATAAAATATCAATGAATTTAGCTGAATTTAATTTAAATATAAATAAGCTTAAATCAAATTTAGATGAACTTAAATATACATATATAAATATATATTACTTATTCATAATAGCAAAGCAAAACATAAAACATAAAGGATGGAATTTTGTTTCTTTTCTTGTTTATCATTACTTCTGAGGTTTCATGATTTTTTTTAAACGTTATCTTTTATTTTAGACACAGGGGGTGCATGTGCAGGTTTGTTTCATGGGTATATTGCACTCAGGTAGTCAGCATAGTACCCAACAGGTAGTGTTTCCACCCATGTCTTCCTCCCTCCCTTCCCCTTCTAGTAGTCCACAGTGTCTGTTGTTCCTACGTTTATGTCTATGTGTGTTTAAAGTTTAGCTCCCACTTATAAGTGAAAACATGCAATATTTGGTTTTCTGTTCTTTCATTAATTATCTTAGGATTATGGCCTCTAGTCCAACTATGTTGCTTCAAAGGACATAATTTCATTCTTTTTAATTGCTGCATAGTATTCCAGGGTGAACTTTTTCTTTATTCAGTCCAACATTGATGGACACCTAGGTTAATTATGTGTCTTTGCTATTGTGAATAGCTTTTTGATGAACATACAAGTGTATGTGTCTTTTTGGTAGACTGATCTATTTTCCTTTGTGTGTATATCCAGTAATGAGATTGCTGGGTCAAATGGTAGCTCTGTTTTAAGTTATTTGGGAAATTTCCAAACTGCTTTCCACAGTGGTTGAACTAATTTACATTCCCATCAACAATACATAAGAGTTCCCTTTTCTCTGCAGCCTTGCCAGCATCTGTTTTTTTTTTTTTTTTTTTTTTTTTTTTTGACTTTTTAGTAATAGCCATTCTGACTGATGTGAGCTGCTTTCTCATAGTGGTTTTGATTTGATTTTTACCGTGATGAGCATTTGTTCATGTGTTTGTTGGCTTTGTGTATGTCTTCTTTTTAGAAGTAAATGTGGTTGTTTTTCGATTGGTGATTTATTTTCCTTATATGTTCTGTACATTAGACCCTTGTTGGATGCATAGTTTCTGAATATTTTATCATGTTCTGTAGGTTGTCAACCCTGTTGATGCTTTATTTCACTGTACAGAAGTTCTTTAGTTTAATTGAGTCCCACTTGTTAATTTTTGTTTTTGTTGCAATTGCTTTGAGAACTTAGCCAAAAATTATTTGCTAAGGTTGATGTCAAGAAGGGTGTTTCCTAGGTTTTCTTCTAGGATTTCTATAGTTGAGCTCTTACATTTAAATCTTTAATCCATTTGGGATTAATTTTTGCATAGAGTAAAAAGCAAGGGTCTAGTTTAATTCTTCTGGATTTGGCTATCCAGTTATTCCAGCACCATTTATTGAATAAGGAGTCCTTACCCCATTACCAAAACAAATCTATTGATACTTCAAAATGCAATGGAATTATATGACAAAAAGGTAAATAGAATTGAATAAGAAATGGCTTATGTTCTAAATATTAGATTCCTGAAAAAAATCATTTGTTTAAAAAATTATTCGTTTTAAAATTCACATTGCTTATACATTATTTTTATTTTTAATTGAAAAATAACAGGCTTATATTAACATACATATAGCTAACATACATAAATTATATCTGCAAAGCATGAATTGAAAATATACTTTACATATAATTTTAAGACCAGAAATAATGTTAGTATTGTATCATATATAGCCTGCTTTTTAGCTTTAAAGTAATTTCTTTTGGCACGTGAAATAAAGATGTGTCTTAAAATGATGTACTTTTATTTAAAGAAATATATTATCTCAGAAAAGTTTGGTGGAGCAATTTTCAATAAAATAAAACATAGAGCCATAGTATTTTTAAATTGTGAAATTATATTTCATCATGAATACTATATCATTCAATGACTCAACATTTTACTTTTCTTCTTAAAAATGTGAACACTATTCAAATGGAGGTATTTTAATTTAATATAACTTATTTTTTCACTTTTACTATATTGTTACAGGAAAGGAATATTATGACAAAATGTACATTGTTGAGCAAAGAAGGACCGTATAAAAACTAATTTTATGTTTAACACCCACATTCATATTCAAACACACACAGTCTGACAAAGTTATATGGTCTTTTATGTTATAATGTATCCTAGGAGAGTTTATTTCTGTTCAAATTATTCACTCTGTAGATTAGAACAACATTTTCTAGGGTTTTTTGTTGTTGTTGTTCTCTTTAATTTTGTCTTTTGCATACTTAACTGTATGCTGAAAAGCAAAAAGCACATGTTAAATACTGGACAGATTTCTCTTAAGTGCCACAATAAGGGATTTTTGTTTTAGTGGGTCTGAAGTTGGTTCCTAACATCTGTAGTGAAAGAAAACAAACTGGAAACAGAGCAAAACAAACGAAACTTCCCCAGGTAATGCTGAGGATCATTAAATTTTAGATGCCAATGGCTAAGGCAAATGTGTTACAGTTAAGTCGCCTGAAAAAAAAACTTCCTTTTAAGTCACTAGAAATGTTTTAAGGAGTTAAAGAAGTATGGATAGAAAATTGTTAAAATTATTCCAATTAAACATGAAACTGATTTTGAAATTAATACAGTTAAAATTACTAGACATATTAAAAATATTTGTTTTTATTTTTCTTTTTTAATTTTATAAATAAACCAGGGTATACAAGTGCAGTTTTCTTATAAGCCATAGTAAAATATTTTTAAAAACACAGAGTATAAAATACATTTTTAAAAAAATATATCTTTATCAAGCGTGGCTTATTAAAAAAAAAAGGGTTACTTGCTATTAGAAAATCTAGTATGTAATTCATCACACCGATAAATCTATTGAGGAATATCAACTGTGTATCTCCACAGGTACCAGGCATTATTTAACATAACTTAACTTTCATTTATGTTTTAAAATAAAATTAATAAAATAGGAATTTATGTTTCCCTTATATACTATCTTCTGGAGGTATTCCTCCACAGATAGGGAAAAAAAAATGAGCCCACTTTCTCTACCACTAGTCACTTTTTATGGGTAGTACTAACTCAGCACTTTGGCAAAAGAAAAACCAAACAGACATAATGAAAAGTAATGGAATAAAATAGGTGAAATATTTTCTACATTCAGGATATACCATATATATTTACATATATTAAAAATATTTGAAAATCAATAGAAATTACTACCTCGAAATAATAAAATTTGGTTAGTAGCAATATATACACACAAAAAAATTGAGCATTCATTTGGTCATTATTTTATAAACTGTACATTAGAACAGCTGAAATGTTGGGGAGAGGTAATTCATTCTATAGAAAATAAATTCAGCTAGTAAATGAAGAATAAATGATAGATTTTTAAAATTTTGATTTTATAAGCTGATATAAAAATAGTTTAGGCAACAATATTAAATAGAAGCTCAAACCAAAAGTTAAATTTTGAGGAAAATTTTATATTGAATGGTTTGATCTGAAAAAATCTTGGATCTACTTATCAATTTCATTATCATTACAGGTAACAATAGCAGATATGACATAACTCCTAATATGATGCACTAAGAAATTCACAGCACGATCTAAGAGAATTTTGCTTAAATTAAATTAAACCCCAATCCAATTAAATTATATTCATTTCCAAGCTACAGAAAACATGGGGCATAGAGGAAGCACTTGTGGTACATCAAGAAAAATTAATTAACCACACTCAAAATGTAAGACATTCTATGACCCATGGCTCATTTTCTTAACAAATCAATGGCATAAACACTATGATGTAGAACTGAGGAAGGAGGATGACCATAGAGTAAACAAAAATAAATTACCTAATATCTAAACACAAACAAGAGAATGGCCCTGATTAAAATAAACCAAATTTTAAAAGTCATATTAAAGAAAATGAGAAAAATGTGTATCTCAATGAACTTGTGTATATTTGTAAGTAATGAATAATATTATCAAGTATGATAATGGCAGTGAGATTATATGAAACAAGTCTTATCAAATAGGGTTCTACACTGAAGTATTTGTGAGTAAAATGACATAATTTTGAAAATTTCTTTTGTAATACTCTGCAAACAATAGAAACAAATGTGTGTAGGGGATGGGTATATAAAGATTTTCTCTTATTTTGTACAATAAAACATTTATTAAATGGAATTTGATTCTCGCTAGTGTTTATATCATGGTAGTATTATATGTATCATAACTTTTAGTTTCCTCTTTAGACCATATATCAGTTCACATTCATAAATAATAATGCTATTTCTAAACTGATTTGGGAAAATTTTGTGTAAAGCTGTAAACCATGTCAAGCAACATATTTGAGAATTACACACATATTTCTTATCAATTCTCCTTCAGTGATTCTTTGGGAGAATTGAAGTCTTTTCTATATAGGGAAATTAATATTAACATTTATTTATTATAATTTATCATTATAAGTTAATGTGTTTCCAAATTAAATATTGTATTTCATTAAAAGTTCTTTATCCATTAATCCGTGGAGATTCTTTAAATCAATTTTATCTAAGAATATATGCAAATGACTACTTGTCAAACAATCTATACTCTTTCATTTGTTCTGTTTCTATTCATTCCATCTTTTGGGGATTTGTTAATATCAGGGCTTTGAATAAAGAATAACCATCAATTTTCACAGCTTATGTGTAATAGAAAAGATTTATCTTGTATTATAAAGCTTAAAAGACATAATACCCTCCATTTTTTCCCTCTGAAATATGTTTTATCTACTGACTTAGAGTACTAATTCCATGAAATTGTGGAACAATATAGAATTGTGCTTATAATATGACTGCAATGAAAATCACATTAGGGATAAATCATAACACTGACAGCATATAGTAAAATTTGTAAAAATGTAAGAACTTAGAACCGAGTTGTATTTCTGCAAGACAAATTAAAAATTAATTATTACCAAACAAAATAATATGTGTAAAATACTGTTTTATTTAATATAGAAAACACTGGTAATCACCTGTTCAACAAACATTTTTTTTTTTCTTTCCTGTCTTGCTAGTAGGACCTTGCTTTCTCTCAGGTCTCCTGCCCCAATCAATGTGATTCTCAGGAAGGTCACTCCATCCTCTGCTTCAGGGTTAAATCTGTTGCTCAGGATTGTCTTTTGATCTCCATGAACCCAGACTCTGTTCACTGAAAGGATTTCTTTATTTAAAGTCCCCCATGGTCATACATGATTAGTTCACTGGGCAGTGTCATTTCCAGGGGCTGTATAGTTTCAGATGTACTTTCTCTTTGTGGAACTGTAGTGACCTAGATCTAACCTTGGAATTGAAAAGTAATAGGCTATTTCAAGGCAGATTTGGTATTTTTTTGGCAATGTAGCAAATAATTATTAGATTTATAGTATACCTATCATATAAGATAGTAATTCCTTTATTATGAAAGCCTTTTCGAGTGTGGTTTTTTTTTTTATTCAGAATCAAATACATCCTAAATAACACCTTCAGTATCTGTGATTGTACTTTGTGTGACATACAGATACTGAAGGTAATATTTATATATAAAATACACACACACACACACGTATTGTACTATGCATTTTAAGCTGAAATAACCCTCAAAATAATTATATGATTAATTATACTATTAGTATTCTATTAGTAATAAAACTTTACAGACTTTCAAATCAAAACTTGCAAAAGTTTAGCAAATTTTTATGGTAAAACAGAATAATAGATATATACAATCCATTCCCAGTTAGTCTGAATTTCAAATATGTAACTTTCCCTTCAAAAATGCAAGTATAGAGGGGGGCGGAGCAAGATGGCCGAATAGGAACAGCTCCAGTCTCCAACTCCCAGCGCGAGCGACACAGAAGACCGGTGATTTCTGCATTTTCAACTGAGGTACTGGGGTCATCTCACTAGGGAATGCTGGACAATCGGTGCTGGTCAGCTGCTGCAGCCTGACCAGCGAGAGCTGAAGCAGGGTGAGGCATCGCCTCACCTGGAAGCGCAAGGGGGAAGGGAATCCGTTTTCCTAGCCAGGGGAACTGAGACACACAACACCTGGAAAATCGGGTAACTCCCACCCCAATACTGCAGCTTTAAGCAGACAGGCACACCAGGAGAATATATCCCACACCTGGCCGGGAGGGTCCCACGCCCACAGAGCCTCCCTCACTGCTAACACAGCAGTCTGAGGCGATCTATCCGCAAGGCAGCAGCGAGGCTGGGGGAGGGGTGCCCGCCATTGCTGAGGCTTAAGTAGGTAAACAAAGCCGCTGGGAAGCTCGAACTGGGTGGAGCTCACAGCAGCTCAAGGAAGCCTGCCTGTCTCTGTAGTCTCCACCTCTGGGGACAGCGCACAGATGAAGACCAACAGGGGAAGCAGCGGGGGCCGGTGCAGACTCGAACGACTCTGTCTGACAGCTTTGGGGAGAGCCGTGGATCTCCCAATGCGGAGGTTGAGATCTGAGAACGGACAGACTGCCTGCTCAGGTGGGTCCCTGACCCCTGAGTAGCCTAGCTGGGAGACATCCCCCACTAGGGGCAGTCTGACACCCCACACCTCACAGGGTGGAGTACACCCCTGAGAGGAAACTTCCAAAGGAAGAATCAGACAGGTACACTCGCTGTTCAGCAATATTCTATCTTCAGCAACCTCTGCTGCTGATACCCAGGCAAACAGGGTCTGGAGTGGACCTCAAGCAATCTCCAACAGACCAAAAGACAGTCCTTCTGACTGTCAGAAGGAAAACTATCAAACAGGAAGGACACCTATACCAAAACCCCATCAGTACGTCACCATCATCAAAGACCAGAGACAGATAAAACCACAAAGATGGGGAAGAAGCAGGGCAGAAAAGCTGGAAATTCAAAAAATAAGAGCGCATCTCCCCCTGCAAAGGAGTGCAGCACATCGCCAGCAACGGATCAAAGCTGGTCCATTGAGAATGACTTTGACGAGATGAATGAAGAAGGCTTCAGTCCATCAAACTTCTCAGAGCTAAAGGAGGAATTATGTACCCAGCGCAAAGAAACTAAAAATCTTGAAAAAAGAGTGGAAGAACTGACATCTAGATGAATTAATGCAGAGAAGATCATAAACGAAATGACAGAGATGAAAACCATGACACGAGAAATACGTGACAAATGCACAAGCTTCAGTAACCGACTCGATCAACTGGAAGAAAGAGTATCAGCGATTGAGGATCAAATGAATGAAATGAAGCGAGAACAGAAACCAAAAGAAAAAAGAAGAAAAAGAAATGAACAATGCCTGCAAGAAGTATGGGATTATGTAAAAAGACCAAATCTACGTCTGATTGGGGTGCCTGAATGTGAGGGGGAAAATGGAACCAAGTTGGAAAACACTCTTCAGGATATCATCCAGGAGAAATTCCCCAACCTAGTAGGGCAGGCCAACATTCAAATTCAGGAAATACAGAGAACACCACAAAGATACTCCTCCAGAAGAGCAACTCTAAGACACATAATTGCCAGATTCACCAAAGTTGAAATGAAGGAAAAAATCTTAAGGGCAGCCAGAGAGAAAGGTCGGGTTACCCACAAAGGGAAGCCCATCAGACTAACAGCAGATCTCTCAGCAGAAACTCTACAAGCCAGAAGAGAGTGGGGGCCAATATTCAACGTTCTTAAGGAAAAGAATTTTCAACCCAGAATTTCATATCCAGCCAAACTAAGTTTCATAAGTGAAGGAGAAATAAAATCCTTTACAGATAAGCAAATGCATAGAGATTTTGTCACCACCAGGCCTGCCTTACAAGAGACCCTGAAGGAAGCCCTAAACATGGAAAGGAACAACCGGTACCAGCCATTGTAAAAACATGCCAAAATGTAAAGACCATCGAGGCTAGGAAGAAACTACATCAACTAACGAGCAAAATAACCAGTTAATATCATAATGACAGGATCAAGTTCACACATAACAATATTAACCTTAAATGTAAATGGACTAAATGCTCCAATTAAAAGACACAGACTGGCAAACTGGATAAAGAGTCAAGACCCATCAGTCTGCTGTATTCAGGAGACCCATCTCACATGCAGAGACATACATAGGCTCAAAATAAAGGGATGGAGGAAGATCTACCAAGAAAATGGAGAACAAAAAAAAGGAGGGGTTGCAATCCTAGTCTCTGATAAAACAGACTTTAAACCATCAAAGATCAAAAGAGACAAAGAAGGCCATTACATAATGGTAAAGGGATCAATTCAACAGGAAGAGCTAACTATCCTACATATATATGCACCCAATACAGGAGCACCCAGATTCATAAAGCAAGTCCTTAGAGACTTACAAAGAGACTTAGACTCCCATACAATAATAATGGGAGACTTCAACACTCCACTGTCAGCATTAGACAGATCAACGAGACAGAAAGTTAACAAGGATATCCAGGAATTGAACTCATCTCTGCACCAAGCGGACCTAATAGACATCTATAGAACTCTCCACCCCAAATCAACAGAATATACATTCTTCTCAGCACCACATCGCACTTATTCCAAAACTGACCACATAATTGGAAGTAAAGCACTCCTCAGCAAATGTAAAAGAACAGAAATTATAACAAACTGTCTCTCAGACCACAGTGCAATCAAACTAGAACTCGGGACTAAGAAACTCACTCAAAACCGCTCAACTACGTGGAAACTGAACAACCTGCTCCTGAATGACTACTGGGTACATAACGAAATGAAGGCAGAAATAAAGATGTTCTTTGAAACCAATGAGAACAAAGATACAACATACCAGAATCTGTGGGACACATTTAAAGCAGTGTGTAGAGGGAAATTTATAGCACTAAATGCCCACAAGAGAAAGCAGGAAAGATCTAAAATTGAAACTCTAACATCACAATTAAAAGAACTAGAGAGGCAAGAGCAAACACATTCAAAAGCTAGTAGAAGGCAAGAAATAACTAAGATCAGAGCAGAACTGAAGGAGATAGAGACACAAAAAACCCTCCAAAACATCAATGAATCCAGGAGTTGGTTTTTTGAAAAGATCAACAAAATTGACAGACCGCTAGCAAGACTAATAAAGAAGAAAAGAGAGAGGAATCAAATAGACGCAATAAAAAATGATAAAGGGGGTATCACCACGGACCCCACAGAAATACAAACAACCATCAGAGAATACTATAAATGCCTCTACGCAAATCAACTAGAAAATCTAGAAGAAATGGATAATTTCCTGGACACTTATACTCTCCCAAGACTAAACCAGGAAGAAGTTGAATCCCTGAATAGACCAATAGCAGGCTCTGAAATTGAGGCAACAATTAATAGCCTACCCACCAAAAAAAGTCCAGGACCAGATGGATTCACTGCTGAATTCTACCAGAGGTACAAGGAGGAGCTGGTACCATTCCTTCTGAAACTATTCCAATCAATAGAAAAAGAGGGAATCCTCCCGAACTCATTTCATGAGGCCAACATCATCCTGATACCAAAGCCTGGCAGAGACACAACAAAAAAAGAGAATTTTAGACCAATATCCCTGATGAACATCAATGCAAAAATCCTCAATAAAATACTGGCAAACCGGATTCAGCAGCACATCAAAAAGCTTATCCACCATGATCAAGTGGGCTTCATCCCTGGGATGCAAGGCTGGTTCAACATTTGCAAATCAATAAACGTAATCCATCATATAAACAGAACCAAAGACAAGAACCACATGATTATCTCAATAGATGCAGAAAAGGCTTTTGACAAAATTCAACAGCCCTTCATGCTAAAAACGCTCAATAAATTCGGTATTGATGGAACGTACCTCAAAATAATAAGAGCTATTTATGACAAACCCACAGCTAATATCATTCTGAATGGGCAAAAACTGGAAAAATTCCCTTTGAAAACTGGCACAAGACAGGGATGCCCTCTCTCACCACTCCTATTCAACATAGTGTTGGAAGTTCTGGCTAGGGCAATCAGGCAAGAGAAAGAAATCAAGGGTATCCAGTTAGGAAAAGAAGAAGTCAAATTGTCCCTGTTTGCAGATGACATGATTGTATATTTAGAAAACCCCATCATCTCAGCCCAAAATGTCCTTAAGCTGATAAGCAACTTCAGCAAAGTCTCAGGATACAAAATTAATGTGCAAAAATCACAAGCATTCTTATACACCAGTAACAGACAAGCAGAGAGCCAAATCAGGAATGAACTTCCATTCACAATTGCTTCAAAGAGAATAAAATACCTAGGAATCCAGCTTACAAGGGATGTCAAGGACCTCATCAAGGAGAACTACAAACCACTGCTCAGTGAAATCAAAGAGGACACAAACAAATGGAAGAACATACCATGCTCATGGATAGGAAGAATCAATATCGTGAAAATGGCCATACTGCCCAAGGTTATTTATAGATTCAATGCCATCCCCATCAAGCTACCAACGAGTTTCTTCACAGTTTTGGAAAAAACGGCTTTAAAGTTCATATGGAACCAAAAAAAAAGCCTGCATTGCCAAGACAATCCTAAGTCAAAAGGACAAAGCTGGAGGCATCACGCTACCTGACTTCAAACTATACTACAAGGTTCCAGTAACCAAAACAGCATGGTACTGGTAACAAAACAGAGATATAGACCAATGGAACAGAACAGAGTCCTCAGAAATAAGACCACACATCTACAACCATCTGATCTTTGACAAACCTGAGAGAAACAAGAAATGGGGAAAGGAATCCCTGTTTAATAAATGGTGCTGGGAAAATTGGCTAGCCATAAGTAGAAAGCTGAAACTGGATCCTTTCCTTACTCCTTATACGAAGATTAATTCAAGATGGATTAGAGACTTAAATGTTAGACCTAATACCATAAAAATCCTAGAAGAAAATCTAGGTAGTACTATTCAGGACATAGGCATGGGCAAGGACTTCATGTCTAAAACACCAAAAGCAACGGCAGCCAAAGCCAAAATTGACAAATGGGATCTAATTAAACTAAAGAGCTTCTGCACAGCAAAAGAAACTACCATCAGAGTGAACAGCAACCTACAGAATGGGAGAAAATTTTTGCAACCTACTCATCTGACAAAGGGCTAGTATCCAGAATCTACAAAGAACTCAAACAAATATACAAGAAAAAAACAAACAACCCCATCAAAAAGTGGGCAAAGGATATGAACAGACATTTCTCAAAAGAAGACATTCATACAGCCAACAGACACATGAAAAAATGCTCATCATCACTTGCCATCAGAGAAATGCAAATCAAAACCACAATGAGATACCATCTCACACCAGTTAGAATGGCAATCATTAAGAAGTCAGGAAACAACAGGTGATGGAGAGGATGTGGAGAAATAGGAACACTTTTACACTGTTGGTGGGATTGTAAACTAGTTCAAACATTATGGAAAACAGTATGGCAATTCCTCAAGGATCTAGAACTAGATGTACCATATGACCCAGCCATCCCACTACTGGGTATATACCCAAAGGATTATAAATTATTCTACTACAAAGACACATGAACACGTATGTTTATTGCAGCACTATTCACAATAGCAGAGACTTGGAATCAACCCAAATGTCCATCTGTGACAGACTGGATTAAGAAAATGTGGCACATATACACCATGGAATACTATGCAGCCATAAAAAAGGATGAGTTTGCATCCTTTGTAGGGACATGGATGCAGCTGGAAACCATCATTCTTAGCAAACTATCACAAGAAGAGAAAACCAAACACCGCATGTTCTCACTCATAGGTGGGAACTGAACAATGAGATCACTTGGACTCGGGAAGGGGAACATCACACACTGGGGCCTATCATGGGGAGGGGGGAGGGGGGAGGGATTGCATTGGGGAGTTATACATGATATAAATGATGAACTGATGGGTGCTGACGAGTTCATGGGTGCAGCACACCTACATGGCACAAGTATACATATGTAGCAAACCTGCACGTTATGCACATGTACCCTAGAATTTAAAGTATAATAAAAAATAAAATATTTAAAAAAATGCAAGTATATAGGTTCTCTTTTAATATAGTTCACATATTAGAAGTGCATTTCATCTAAACTTTTCTTTGAAAGTCATGAAAGACATATATTAATACTTATGTCAAAAAATTTTAGCATAAGAGAAAAATTTATTGAGTTAACATTAAAAATACATTTTTTTCTTATTATTAAAAAGCATATCTAAATATAATGAGCCATTTCCAGACTTGCTGCCTTTAACATGAGGAAAAAATATACCAAAAATGTTGACATTTATTCCTTCCCTTTGTTAAATGTTTGGCCAGTAAGTCTGAATATCTATGATTCTAACCAAATTTTTCAATGAATAATAAAGAAATAATGCATTATTCATCTTACTAACCATTGAAGTATATTCTGAAGTATCTTTATAATCAGAATTCGAATTGCTTAAAATCGAACCATGTCACAGACAGCTTCATGTTATGTGACAGTCACTCAAAATAAGATATACAACAATAATGGCATCAGAAGAAGCAGGAAACCATGAAGATGTTATTCAACACATCAGATTTACATAAGTTAGTTCCCCTAAAGAAAAAGAAAACCACTCCTCCTTGCAATAGATGTCAAAATTTTATTATGCCTTTAGAATTTCAGTTATCATTATTCTAAATTCCAAACACGCTTACACTTTGAGAATACACTTTATTGGATTTAGGTATTTCTACAATTAAAGCAGCCTACATGATATTAGCCTTTTAAACTATTGAATGCTTGTAGACATTCTTTTCTGATTTATATATCACTTAAGGGGCTACCATAATGCAATAAGGAAAACTGGAGAAATATAAAACTTGGATTTGGGAATTCGAATACATTTGGGCCAAAGTGAGTAATATAAAAGAAATCTAGTCAGAAAGTAGAGGACAGAACCCAACTTGAAACAGTATAGTCAAACAATATATACAACTAATAGCATGAACAATCAAAAGTCAATAGGTTGAATATGACAATGGGATAACAGTCTAATGTTATAAAGGAAATGGAAGTCAGAATCAGAATTTCAGTCATAGTAATACAGTCTTAATATTGGACTTCCATTCTGGAAGAACGAGTGTCTGCAAGTGTAATAACAAATTAGGTTGTGGTAGGAGTATTGGACATTATATCAAGGAAAAGGATCTGACATGGCAAAGAATGACAGAAGCAAAGTTTTTTTCATAAATAATGTACAAACCTTTTCAAGAGCAGCCATTAGCTCAGAGCAGTGTTAAAATGAAGATTATTAATTTCTCATTGAATCACTTCAATACGAATCTAAAGAACTCTAAAAAAAAAAAAAATCAGTTTTGGAATCAAAGACATAGATGGGACTGGAACTACCTAGTTGATGGTAATGAGAGTTTTTTAACACTTACAAAATGTTCATTTGGCATTAGATTTTATCTAGCAATTAGGTTTGTATTACAGTTTCCAGTCAATTACACTGCATAGGGTAGACCCCACAGAAGAAAAAAGATTTCCCTACTAAGGGCCACAAAGATTGGAACATTTGAAACATAGAATGGACTTACAACGTTTAGACATTTCCAGTACTTGAGTTTTTTGTATTGCAAAACCATATCATTTTCCATGACAGTGGTAGTAGCATGTATGTCAACCAAAAAGCCCTTTCATTTTCAAAATGTATTTATAAACAATGCACTCTTTTCTGCTCTAATGATTTCCTGAAAATAAATATTACTTTGCACATCTATCTTTTTTATCCTTAGTCAACATAAGTTCTTCCAATGGACTCTGCTTTTATTATCTACTGTTATCCATAGCCTCAAGCCCATGATTCTTTAAGAACGCAGAATATTTTGATTTTTTACTCTGTTCTAAGCTTTTTTCTAAACTACTTTAAGACTCTTTAATAATGCCCAAACATATACACACTAGTTCTAAATTGTTACAATCCTACTGTAATTTATTTTTTTCTAGGTTCTCTGTTTCAGATATGAGTTCAAATATAACAAAACAAAACAACAAAAACAAAGAGCTCGTTGTTTTTGCTAGTGACTATACCTCGTAAAATTGTTTAAAATATTCCTTAAATATATTCTTAGAGTCTCAAATTTTTGTTGAAAATTTTGAATGGTTGCTGTTTCCTTAGGGAAGGGTTTCTAAAAAGGAACTCAATGCCATTTTTCACTTATGCACATCTTGGGTTATGGAAATTTTTTCCCAATTTATTCCATCTTACTACTTTTAACCATTTTGTCTTTTCAGGAAGTTAACCTAACCATTTTATTAAACTAGTCAGTATGAGTATAGGACCACAGTTAGTTGTAAGTCTGAATTTATGAACAGAGACTAGGAAAAGCTCTAAGCATTGTCCTCAGAATTTGGACTAAACCAAATGAATTCCTTTCAGAGTTTGATAAGACATACATCTTGGCACAATTTGTTCTCCTCTCTAACAGATTTAAAACCATTGGTACTCCAAGCCAGTCTGCATCAGAGTTGTCTCGGGCCTATTCTTCTTAACTTCTTTGTGGGGTACTCTATTACAATATCCAATGTACAGAAAAAAAGTAAACTGCTCTTACTGTGAGAAGTGTTCTTTTGTAGATATCAATTAGACCAGCTGGTTGATAGAGTTGTTCTAGTCTTTTAATCTTTGATGATTTTCTGCCTACTTGTTCTATTGGTTATTAAGAGAAGATTATCTTATAAATAAGTCCATTTCTCCTTTAGAAGTTCTATCAAGTTTTATTACACATGCATTGAGACTCTGTAGTTAGGTGCATGTATATTTAAAATTGTTATGTCTTCTTAGTAAATTAACCCTTCTAATTACTTTTAGATGTTCTTGATATTCATTATAATTTCCTTGTGTAATGACTACATTGTTGATATTGATAGAGCCACTGTAGCTTTCTTTGGATTATATATGCATGATGTATTATTTTTGCAATAGAAATTTCCCTCAAAATATTTTTCTTATTCACAACACATTGTTGGGCCATATTTTCTTAATCCAACTCAAAAATCTCAGTCTTTTAACTTGTGTTTTTAGGTTATTTTTATTAAAATAATTATTGGTGTGGTTGGACTTATGTATACTATTTTGTTTTGGTTTGGTTTTTGTCTTTTTTGTTTTTGATTTTCTGTTTCCCCTCTTCTGCTTTTTTGGGGAGATTATGTAAATATTTTGAATGTTCCACTTCAATTTCAATATTGGTTTATTTGGCCATGTCTTTCTGAATTATTTCTATAGTAGTTTCCTAGGGATATGTACATATATATGAAATCTAGAAATATAGATTACATATACATTTATACATATATATAGCATACATAAACATAAGTATATATAATTATTTAAAATTTTTAAATTACATACAAAAAATGTGCCCAGTGTACAGTTCTATGAGTATTGGCAAATGCAAAATCTTACTATCAAGATGGAAAACAGTTCAATAATCACAATAATGACTCCCTTTTGATACTGCCTTTTGAGTTCAAGCCTCTTCCACCCTTTTGCTGTCAGTAACCACTGATCTTTTATCAATCATTATACTTTTATGTCTTCCAGTATGTCATATAATTGAAATAATAGCTTATGTAGCCTTTTAGTTCTTTCGGATTCAGCAAAATTTATCTGAACTCATTGCCATTATTGTGTTTTTCAATAGTTTATGCCTGTTTATTGCTAAGGAGAATTTAATTGGTATACTAGTGTTAACATCTATTTATCAGTTGATGTACTTTTCAATCGTTTCCAGTTTTTGGTGATTTTGAATGAAGTAACTCTAAACACTCAATACGTGTGTGTGTGTATGTGTGTGTGTCTGTGTCCGTGTATTCATAGGCTTTTATTTCACTAGGGTAAAAACCTGGAAGTGTAATTGTGGGCATACATGGTAAAATAGTAATGCATGTTTATAAGAAACTTCCAAACTGTGTTCTAGATTTGCGCTACCATTTTGCATTTTCACTAACAATGTAAAAGATTCCCTGTTACCATGTGTCCTCATCGGTAATTGACATTACCTATTTTTCTTCACCTTTCTAATAGCTGTGTAGTTATATTGCATTGTGCTTTTACTTTGTTTTTTTTCTGAATAATTAATGATGTGAAGAATCTTTTAAAGGACATACTTGTTATCACTATGTCTCCTTTGCAGTAGTGTCTTATATTTTCCCCATTTGTATATGTCTACTTTTTTACTTACTATTGCATTTTAAGTTTCCTTCTTAAAGTCTAGATATAAATCCTTTGTCAGTAAGATAGTTAATATCTGGTTTTTTTTTTTAATTTTTTTTCATTTTTTACCATGTGGCTTCATTCTCTTAGCATTACACTTTTCAGAACAAGAACTTTAAATATTGATGAAGTTTAGTTTATCTTTTTTTTCTTTTTTATTTCTTTTGAGACAGAGTCTCGATCTGTTGCCCAGGCTGGAGTGCAGTGGTGCAAACTCAGCTCACTGCAAGGTCTGCCTCACGGGTTCACACCATTCTTTTGCCTCAGCCTCCCCCAGTAGCTGGCACTACAGGCGCCTGCCACCACGCCTGGCTAATTTTTTTTTTTGGTATTTTTAGAAGAGATGGGGTTTCACCGTGTTAGCCAGGATGGTCTCAATCTCCTGACCTCATGATCCGCCCGTCTTGGCCTCCCAAAGTGCTGGGATTGCAGGCGTAAGCCAACATGCCTGGCCTTTTTTCTTTTATATAAGATGATTTCAGTGTCACACATAAAATTATTCACTAAATCCAAGCCCTGGCTGGGCATAGTGTTTCATACCTGTAGTCCCAACACTGTGGAAGGCTAAGGTGGGAGGATTGCTTTAGGGAGGAGTTTGAGGCCAGCATGGTCAACATAGAGAGAACCTATCTCTACAAAAGAGTCAGCTGGGCCCAGTGGTATGAACCTGTAGTCCTAGCTACTATGGAGGCTGAAGCAGGAGAATTGCTTGCACCCAGACTTTGAGGCTGCAGTGAGCTATGATGGTTTCACTGTACTCTGGGTGATCAAGGGACACCCTGTCTCAAAAACAAATAAACAGTGAATCTATGTCCTGAAATATATTTTCCTAAGTTTTATTCTAAAACTTTCATATTTTCATTTATTACATTTAGTGTTATGATCCAATATCTGTGCAAGACTGAGGTATAAATTTAGATATATATTTCATGTATGGATATCTAATTGAAAATACTATCTGTGCTGTTGTACCTTTTTAAAATATAATGTGCTCAGATTTGTGCAATGTCATGGTTTATACCTGGTGGTATTCCTGCTTCTGAAATCTATTTTGTATGATGATATATTCATTCCAGCTTTCTGGAATAGTGTTGTCATGGTACATTTTTGATAGTATTTGCATGAAATATCTTTGTATAGTGTATGCATGGTGTATCTTTTGCCTGCTTTGTATGTATCTTCATGGTACATCTTTTGATAGTGTTTGCATGGTACATATTTTGCCAGCTTTTACTTTTAATCTAAGATACATTCATAATTAAATTTAGTTTCCTGTAGGCAATATATAATTGGGTATTATATTTTTATTCGATTTGATAACTTGTGTTTTGTTATTGATATGTTTTGGCAATTCATAATAGTTTTATATTTTTAATTTACTACAATTGGATATGTTTCGGTATTTTTTTAAAACAAATTAAATTTTATTTTTAATTTTAATATATTTATTTATTTTGTGACCATGTTTTGAGACTGGCTAATTTTTGTATTTTTTATGGAGACAGAGTTTCAATATATTACCAAGGTTGGTCTCAAACTCCTGCTCTCAAGTGATCTGCCTGCCTCAGCCTCCTGAAGTTTTGGGATTACAGGCATGAGCCACTGCTGTATATTTTATTATAATTTTTGCTTAGAGATTACAACCTCAAAATCTACTTTTTCTCAGACTATTTAGAGGTAATATATTTTACCAGTTTAACTAAAACTTAGAGTCTTTAAAACCATGTAAGTCCTTTTACTCTACATGTTATTGCTGTCCCATATACTGTATCTGCATGCATTACAGTTTTCAGACAATGATATAATTTTTGTTTCCTAATGTAGTATCTTCTATTTATCCAGTTATTTATCAATTTTGTTGCTCTTTCTTTATTCAGAAATTTCAGTTTTCCATCTGATATAATTTGTCTTCAGCCTGAAAACCTTCCTATTGCATTTCTTATAGAGTTAATCTGCTGGTCACAAACTTTCATAGTTTTCCTTTAACTGCAAAGTATTTATTTAACCTTTATTCCTCATAAATATGATCACCATTCATAAAATTCTGAGTTATTACTTGTTTTAGCAGTTGGATTATGATGCTATTGGCATTGTTTTCCTTGTGTTTATCTCTCTACTGCAGATATTCCTTCACACTCTCCAGCTCTGATAGGCCCTCTGCTTGGTCCACTATGTAGGAAGCTGGAGTTCCGTCAGAATTATGTCCACTCAAGCCCTCTCCCACTGTTCTGCAGAGGAGAGCTGTGAGAGGTAGTGAGAGAAAAGAGAGGAGAAAAATAATTATAACAACAGGAATCTCCACCTACCCCCAACTCTGTGGATCACAGGTTCCTTCTTTTCAGCCCCTTTGCCCAGAAAGATAGGCTCTCTCTGAGTCTTAAATGATACTGCAGCTATGAGATTTTGCCCCTGGGTCTGGTCCTTGCACTGGTTAGGGAGAAAGAGAGGAAAAAGATTTCTCTTCTGCACTCTCCTCTACACATAGGCTCTTTTTCCTATTTCTTTGGTTAGAAAGAATGGTTTCCTCTCAGACTTTTTTGCTGTCCACATTCATTGACCGTTCTCATAATTTGGCCAACTCATAGACGAAAACCAGTAAATAAAGAATGAAAGAAAAAAATGTAAATTTTCACTGTTATGTAGATTCTTCAATTTTGATTCCTCTGTCTACCTGATATTCTTTAAAGGTGAAACCAGTAAATAAAGAAGGAAAGAAAAAATGTAAATTTACTTTTATATAGATTCTTCAATTTTGATTTCTCTATCTACCTCTTATTCCTTATAGGTGAAACCAGTAAAGAAGGAAAGAAAAAAAAATGTAAATTTACTTTTATGTAGATTCTTCAGTTTTCATTTCTCTTTCCATCTACCTGATATTCTGTAGTTTTTAAGAGTCCTCAGAGAGTTGTTTTCATTCTTTCCAGACTTTTAGACGTAATGAGTGGGAGAGATGAGCTGATGTGGACTCATTAAATCTAGATTAGCCCCGAAGTGAAATCAGTGTTTTCTACTATTAAATTTGTTGGGGACAAAAAAAAAAAAAAAAAAAAAAGACTGAAAATAGTGTTGAGTTAACTAAGATTTGAAAATATCAAACAAGCATATATATTTCTATTAGCTTTCTTAATATGAAATGAATAACAAATGTTTCTGTTACCAGCTGGCCATTCTAGGAACCTCATAAAGAATTTACATATAAAATACATTTTATCACTTTTAGTGCTCTAAATGTGAGACTTTTATTGGGAAAAAGGCATACCTAGAAATAGTTATCAGAGGGGAGAAGATAAGGTGCTGCATTTTTAGAAACAAAAGATAAACAATCTATAGTTAATATTTTCAAAATCTACAGCAACAAATAATTTTTAGGAACTCCAATTTTAAAAACGAAGGCATGTTTTATTAAAATTATTTTAAAAGCTTTAGTGTAAAAATTAGCAATATTTTGATGATAAAATGCAGTTCTCTGGAACACAGAATAACTAAGTTGTTTTATAGAAAGGAATAAACCTCTCATTTGCCTCCTTTTGTATACAATTAATCTAAATAGATACAGATTTTTCTTGTTGTTTTTAACTAAATATATTTCTAAATGCATCTTGTTAGACATATGCAAATGCATAATTATAGAAACATAATTTTAATTAGTTTCATCATAATGTCAATAATATATGTATTATACTTTATCTCATTTGAAATAATTTTATAATGAAACAGAAAAAATATATCATTCTTATCTTCTATGTATCTGTACTTTGAATAACTATTTTATATCCAGTACAATCTCAACTTTTATCTTAAATATCACCTAATCATAGTGACTAACTTTTGTTTTTAACAAACTTAGGTTCACAAATTGGAGATGGAAAACTTGAAACTCTCATGAAATGTTTTCCCCCATTGAGAGGTGAAGCGAACTGGGCTTCTGGGTCGGGTGGAACTTGGAAAACTTTTCTGTCTAGCTAAAGGATAGTAAACACACCAATCAGTGCTCCATGTCTAGCTAAAGGATTGTAAATACACCAATCAGCACTCTGTAAAAATGCACCAATCAGTGTTCTGTGTCCAGCTAAAGGATTGTAAATGCACCAATTAGCACTCTGTAAAATGGACAAATCAGCACTCTGTAAAATGGACCAATCAATGCTCTGTAAAATGCACCAATCAGCAGGACATGTGTGGGGCCAAATAAGGGAATAAAAGCTGGCCCCCTGAGCCAACAGTGGCAAGCCACTTGGGTCCCCTTTCACATGTGGAAACTTTGGTCTTTCACTCTTCACAATGAATCTTGCTGCTGCTCACTCTTTGGGTCTGCAATACCTTTATGAGCTGTAACACTCACTGCAAACATCTGCGGCTTCACTCCTGAAGTCAGAGAGACCACGAACCCACCGGAAGGAACAAACAACTGCAGATGCACCACCTTTAAGAGCTGTAACACTCACTGCGAAAGTATGCGGCTTCACTCCTGAAGTCAAGCAAGACCACGAACCCACCAGAAGGAAGAAACTCTGGACCCATCTGAACATCTAAAGGAACAAGGTCCAGACACACCATCTTAAAAACTGTAACACTCACTGTGAGGGTCCGTGGCTTCATTCTTGAAGTCAGCAAGACCAAGAACCCACTGGAAGGAACCAATTCTGGACACATTTTGGCAACCATGAAGGGACTATCACCAAGTGGTTAGTACCATCAGATCCCTTTCACTTGCTATTCTGTCCTATTTTTCCTTAGAATTCAGGGGCTAAATACCGGGCACCTGTCAGCCAGTTAAAAGTGACTAGCGTGGCCACCAGACTGACCACACGGGTATTGGACTTTCTGGAAAAGGGCTCTCTAACAACACCTGACTCTTCAGAGTTGGGAACGTTGGTTTGCCTGGAACCAACTTCCACTTTTCCTCTAGTTCTGGGCTGAGTCAAGGTTCAACAGAGAGAAAAGCCATTCAGCTACAGGGTCCTGACAACAAGTTTGTTGACCCTGTGGCCATGAGCAGAACTCTCAGCGTCATGTCACCCAAGCTAGACTCACCCATCTATCCTATCTATCCTGACTCTTGCCTCCTGGGTCCTAATACCTACCAGACAAACTTCCTCTCACGTCTATTATTTGAGGCTAGTCCCACTTCTAAAACCCACTCCCTGTCTATGGTGGTTTTCTAGTTTCACCTATAAGAATTATTTCTAGTATAAACTCCAGGACTCTGTTACCTTCTTTAGGCACCTGGGCTCACCAATCAGAAAGACATAATTTTTGCCCAAAGCCCCATCATAGGGGTGACCATCTGGAATTTTAGAATACATCTTCAGACAATCAGGCCTAACAAAAGCTTTTCCTGAAGCTAAGATATGGGAAGCCTCAGAAACTGTATCCTTCATATTCATATAAGTGAGAACAAAAGGCATCACTCTTCCAACTCTGAAGATCCCTCCCCTCCCTGAGGCTATGGACCTCCACTTCATTTTGGGGGCATAATATCTTTATAGGACAGGGGTAAAATCTCAATACTAACAGAATGCTTAAGACTCTAACAGGTTTTCGAGAATGCATCGGTAAGGGCCAGTGAATCCAACTTTTCTCGGTCCTCCTTGTGGTCTAGGAGGACAGGCAAGGGTGCAGGTTTTCAAGACTGTGTCAGTAAGGGCCACTAAATCTGACATTCCTCGGTCCTCCTTGTGAGCTAGGAGGAAAACTAGTGTTTCTGCTACTGCGTCAGTGAGCACAACTATTCCAATCAACAGGGTCCAGGGACCATTGCAGGTTCTTGGGCAAGAGGTGTTTCTGCTGCTGTGTCAGTGAGTGCAACTATTCTGATCAGCAGGGTCTAGGGACCGTTGCAGGTTTTTGGGCATGGGGAGAAACAAACAAACTAAAACGGCGGGGGGTTTTGTCCTTCAGATGGGAAACACTCAGGCATCAACAGGCTCATCCTTGAAATGCATCCTAAGCCAATGGGACCAATTTGACCTGCAAACTCTGAAAAAGGGGCAGTTCATTTTTTTCTGCACTATGGCATGGCCCCAATATTTTCTCTCTGATGGGGAAAAATGGACACCTGAGGGAAGTATAAATTACAATATTATGCTGAAACTTGACCTTTTCTGTAAGAAGGAAGGCAAATGGAGTGAAATACCTTATGTCCAAGCTTTCTTTACATGGAAGGAGAATCCACAACTATGCAAAGCTTGCAATTTACATCCCACAAGAGGACCTCTCAGCTTACCCTCATATCCTAGTCTCCCTATAGCTTCCCTTCCTATTAATGATAAGCCTCCTTTAATCTCCCCCACCCAGAAGGAAACAAACAAAGAAATCTCCAAAGGACCACAAAACCCCTGGGCTATCGGTTATATCTCCTTCAAGCTGCAGGGGGAGGGGAATTTGGTCCAACCCAGGTACATGTCCCTTCCTCCCTCTGTGATTTAAAGCATATCATGGCAGACCTGGGGAAGTTTTCAGATGATTCCAATAGGTACATAGATGTCCCGCAGGGTCTAGGGCAAACCTTCGATCTCACTTTGAAAGATGTCATGCTATTGTTAGATCAAACCCTAACCTTTAATGAAAAGAATGCAGCTTTAGCTGCAGCCCAAGAGTTTGGAGATACCTGGTATCTTAGTCAAGTAAATGATAGAATGACAGCCAAAGAAAGGGACAAATTCCCTAACAGTCATCAAACTGTCCCCAGTGTGGATCCCCACTGGGACCTCAACTCAGATCATGGAGAATGGAGTTATAAACATCTGTTGACTTGTGTTGGAGAAAGAGTAAGGAGAATTAGGAAAAAGTCCATCAATTATTCAATAATGTCCACTATAACTCAGGGAAAGGGAGAAAATCCTCTGCCTTCCTCAAGTGGCTATGGGAGGCCTTAAGAAAATATACTCCCCTGCCAACTGATTCACTATAGGGTCAATTGATTCTAAAAGATAAGTTTATTACCCAATAATCCACAGACATCAGGAGAAAGCTCCAAAAGTGAGTCCTGGGCCCTGAGCAAAATCAGGAGGCATTATTAAACCTGGCAACCATGGTGCTCTATCATAGGGACCAAGAGGAACTGGCCCAAAACGAAAAGTGAGATTAGAGAAAGGCCGCAGCCTTAGTCATGGCCCTCATACAAACAAACCTTGGTAGTTCAGAGAGGACAGAAAATGGAGCAGGCCAACTACGCAGTAGGGCTTGTTATCAGTGTGGTTTACAACGACACTTTAAAAAAGATTCACCAATGAGAAGCCATCCCTCGTCCATGTCTGCTATGCTGAGGCAATCACTGAAATGTGCACTGCCCCAGAGGACAAAGATTATCTGGGCCAGAAGTCCCCAATCAGATGATCCAGCAACAGGATTGAGGGTGCCTGGGGCAAGTACCAGCTCATGTCATCACCCTCACTGAGACCCGGGTACGTTTAACCATTGAGGGTCAGGAAATTGGCTTCCTCATGGACACTGGTGTGGCCTTCTCAGTGTTAATCTCCTGTCCCAGACAACTGTCTTCAAGTTCCATTACCATCTGAGAAATCCTGGGACAGCCTGTAACCAGGTATTTCTCCCACCTCCTCAGTTGTAATTGGGAGACTTTTCTCTTTTCACATGCCTCTCTTGTTATGCCTGAGAGTCCCACACCCTTAATAGGGAGGGATATATTAGCCAAAGCTGGAGCTATTATTTACATGAATATGGGGAACAATTTACCCATTTGTTGTCCCCTACTTGAGGAGGGAATCAACCCTGAAGTCTGGGCTTTGGAAGGACAATTTGGAGGGGCAAAAAATGTCCATCCACTTCAATTCAGGCTAAAAGATCCCACCACTTTTCCTTATCAAAGACAATATCCCTTAAGGATTGAAGCTCATAAAGGATTACAGGATGTTGTTAATCATTTAAAAGCTCAAGGCTTAGTGAGCAAATGCAGCAGTCCCTGCAATACCCCAGTTCTAGGAGTAAAAAAGCAAATGGTTAGTGGAGACTAGTACAAGATCTTAGACTCATCAACGAGGCAGTAATTCCCCTATATCCAGTTGTACCAAACCCCTATACCCTGCTCTTTCAAATACCAGAAGAAGCAGAATGGCTTACTGTTCTGTACCTCAAGGATGCCTTCTTCTGTATTCCCCTGCACTCTGACTCCCAGTTTCTCTTTGCCTTTGAGGATCCCATAGACCACATGTCCGAACTTACATAGACAGTCTTGCCTCAAGGGTTTAGGGATAGCCCTCAACTGTTTGGTCAGGCACTGGTCCAAGATCTAGGCCATTTCTCAAGTCCAGGTACTCTGGTCCTTCAGTATGTGCATGATTTACTTTTGGCTACCAGTTTGAAAGCCTCATGCCAGCAGGCTACTCTAGATCTCTTGAACTTTCTAGCTAATCAAGGGTACAAGGCATCTAGGTCGAAGGCCCAGCTTTGTCTACAGAAGGTCAAATATCTAGAACTAATCTTATTGAGAGGGACCAGGGCCCTCAGCAAGGAATGAATACAGCCTATACTGGCTTATCCTCACCCTAAGCCATTCAAACAGTTGTGGGGATTCCTTGGAAACACCGGCTTTTGCCGACTATGGATCCCCATATACAGTGAGAAAGCCAGGCCCCTCTATACTCTAATCAAGGAGACCCAGAGGGCAAGTATTCATCTAGTAGAATGGGAACCAGAGGCGGAAACAACCTTCAAAACCTTAAAGCAGGCCTTAGTAGAAGCTCCAGCTTTAAGCCTTCCCACAGGACAAACTTTTCTTTATATGTCACAGGGAGAGCAGGGATAGCTCTTGGAGTCCTTACTCAGATTCGTGGGACCACCCCACAACCAGTGGCGTATGTAAGGAAGGAAATTGATGTAGTAGCAAAAGGCTGGCCTCACTGTTTAAGGGTAGTTGCGGCAGTGGCCATCTTAGTGTCACAGGGTATCAAAATAATACAAGGAAAGGATCTCACTATCTGGACTACTCATGATGTAAATGGCATGCTAGGTACCAAAGGAAGTTTATGGTTATCAGACAACAACCTACTTAGATACCAAGTGCTACTCCTTGAGGACCAGTGCTTCAAATACGTACATGTGTGGCCCTCAACCCTGTCACTTTTCTCCCATAGGATGGGGAACCAATTGAGCATGACTGCAAACAAATTATAGTCCAGACTTATGCCAACTGAGATGATCTCTTAGAAGTCCCTTTAGCTAATCCTGACCTTAACCTATATACCGATGAAAGTTCATTTGGTGGAAAATGGGATATGAAGGGCAGGTTATACCATAGTTAGTGATGTAACCATACTTGAAAGTAAGCCTCTTCCCCCAGGGACCAGCACCCAGTTAGCAGAACAAGTGGCACTTACCCGAGCCTTAGAACTGGGAAAGGGAAGAAGAATAAATGTATATACAGATAGCAAGTATGCTTATCTAATCATATATGCCCATGCTGCAATATGGAAAGAAACGGAATTCCTAACCTCTGGGGGAACCCCCATTAAATACCACAAGGAAATGATGGAGTTATTACATGCAGTGCAAAAACCCAATGAGGTGGCAGTATTACACTACTGAAGCCATCAAAAACAGCAAGGAGAGGGGAGAACAGTAGCATAAGCAGCTGTCAGAGGCAGGGAAAGACCAGCAAGAAGGAAAGAGAGGAAGACACAAAGAAGGAGTCAAAGGAAGAGAGAAAGAGAAAGAAGTAGTAAAGAAAAAAATAGTGTACCCTATTTCTTTAAAAAACAGGGTAAATTTCTGTCTATGTAGCCAAGGAATATTCTTCTTATGTGGAACGTTAATCTATGTCTGCCTCCTCACTAACTAGGCAGGCACGTGCACCTTAGTCTTTCTAAGTCCCAACATTAATGTTGCCCCAGGAAATCAGACCCTATCAGTGCCCCTCAAAGCTCAAGTCCATCAGTGCAGAGTCATACAACTAATACCCCTACTTATAGGGTTAGGAATGGCCACTGCTACAGGAACCAGAATAGCCAGTTTATCTACTTCATTATCCTACTACCACACACTCTCAAAGGATTTCTCAGACAGTTTGCAAGAAATAGCAAAATCTATCCTTACCCTACAATCCCAAATACACTCTTTTGCAGCAGTGACTCTCCAAAACCACTGAGGCCTAGACCTCCTCAATGCTGAGAAAGGAGGACTCTGCACCTTCTTAGGGGAAGAGTGTTGTTTTTACACTAACAAGTCAGGGATACTACGAGACGCCACCTGGCATTTACAGGAAAGGGCTTCTGAAATCAGGCAACGCCTTTCAAACTCATACCAACCTCTGGAGTTGGGCGAGATGGCTTCTCCCCTTTCTAGGTCCTGTGACAGCCATCTTGCTATTACTCAGTTTTGGGTCCTATATTTTTAACCTCCTTGTCAAATTTGTTTCCTCTAGGATCGAGGCCATCAAGCTACAGATGGTTTTACAAATGGAACCCCAAATGAGCTCAACTAACAACTTCTACCAAGGTCCCCTGGACCAACCCACTGGCCCTTTCACTGGCCTAAAGAGTTCCCCTCTGGAGGACAGCACAACTGCAGGGCCCATTCTTCACCCCTATCCAGCAGGAAGTAGCAAGAGCAGTCACCACCCAATTCTCAATAGCAGTTGGGGTGTCCTGTTTACAGGGGGCATTGAGAGGTGAAAACAGCTGGGCTTCTGGGTTGGGTAGTGACTTGGAGAACTTTTCTGTCTAGCTAAAAGATTATAAACACAACACTTAGCACTTTGTGTTTAGCTAAAGGTTTCTAAATGCACCAGTCAGCACTCTGTGTCTAGCTAATCTAGTGGGGGACTTGGAGAACTTTTCTGTCTAGCACTCTGTGTCTAGCCAAAGGATTGTAAATGCACCAATCAGCACTCTGTCTGGCTAAAGGTTTGTAAACGCACCAATCAGCACCCTGTCAAAATCGACCAATCAGCTCTCTGTAAAGTGGACCAATCAGTTCTCTGTAAAAATGGACCAATCAGCAGGATGTGGGTGGGGTCAGATAAGGGAATAAAAGCAGGCAGCTGGAGCCAGCAGAGGCAACCTGCTCGGGTCCCCTTGCAGGCTGTGGAAGCTTTGTTCCTTTCATTCTTCATAATAAATCTTGCTGCTGCTCACTTTTTGGGTCCAAACCACCTTTAAGAGCTGTAACACTCATCATGAAGTTTTGCAGCTTCACTTCTGAAGCCAGCGAGACCACAGACCCACTGGAAGGAACAAACAACTCCAGACGTGCTGCCTTTATGAGCTGTAACACTCACTGCGAAGGTCTTATGCTTCACTCCTGAACCCAGCAAGATCACAAACCCACCAGAAGGAAAAAACTCTGAACACACCATCTTCAAGAACCATAACACTACCACTGCTCAGTGAAATAAAAGAGGACACAAACAAATGGAAGAACATACCATGCTCATGGATAGGAAGAATCAATATCGTGAAAATGGCCATACTGCCCAAGGTTGTTTATAGATTCAATGCCATCCCCATTAAGCTACCAATGAGTTTCTTCACAGAATTGGAAAAAAACCGCTTTAAAGTTCATATGGAACCAAAAAAGAGCCCGCATTGCCAAGACAATCCTAAGTCAAAAGGACAAAGCTGGAGGCCTCACGCTACCTGACTTCAAACTATACTACAAGGCTACAGTAACCAAAACAGCATGGTACTGGTACCAAAACAGAGATATAGACCAATGGAACAGAACAGAGTCCTCAGAAATAATACCACACATCTACAGCCATCTGATCTTTGACAAACCTGAGAGAAACAAGAAATGGGGAAAGGATTCCCTATTTAATAAATGGTGCTGGGAAAATTGGCTAGCCATAAGTAGAAAGCTGAAACTGGATCCTTTCCTTACTCCTTATACAAAGATTAATTCAAGATGGATTAGAGACTTAAATGTTAGACATAATACCATAAAAAGCCTAGAAGAAAACCTAGGTAGTACCATTCAGGACATAGGCATGGGCGAGGACTTCATGTCTAAAACACCAAAAGCAATGGCAACAAAAGCCAAAATTGACAAATGGGATCTAATTAAACTAAAGAGCTTCTGCACAGCAAAAGAAACTACCATCAGAGTGAACAGGAAACCTACAGAATGGGAGAAAATTTTTGCAATCTACTCATCGGACAAAGGGCTAATATCCAGAATCTACAAAGAACTCAAACAAATACACAAGAAAAAAACAAACAACCCCATCAAAAAGTGGGCAAAGGATATGAACAGTCATTTCTCAAAAGAGGACATTCATACAGCCAACAGACACATGAAAAAATGCTCATCATCACTCGCCATCAGAGAAATGCAAATCAAAACCACAATGAGATACCATCTCACACCAGTTAGAATGGCAATCATTAAGAAGTCAGGAAAAAAACAGGTGTTGGAGAGGATGTGGAGAAATAGGAACACTTTTACACTGTTGGTGGGACTGTAAACTAGTTCAACCATTATGGAAAACAGTATGGCAATCCCTCAAGGATCTAGAAGTTGATGTACCATACGACCCAGCCATCCCACTACTGGGTATATACCCAAAGGATCATAAATCATGCTGCTATAAAGACACATCCACACGTATGTTTATTGCGGCACTATTCACAATAGCAAAGACTTGGAATCAACCCAAATGTCCATCTGTGACAGAATGGATTAAGAAAATGTGGCACATATACACCATGGTATATTATGCAGCCATAAAAAAGGATGAGTTTGTGTCCTTTGTAGGGACATGGATGCAGCTGGAAACCATCATTCTTAGCAAACTATCACAAGAACAGAAAACCAAACACCGCATGTTCTCACCCATAGGTGGGAACTGAACAATGAGATCACTTGGAATCAGGAAGGGGAACATCACAAACTGGGGCCTATCATGGGGGGTAGGGGGGAAGGGGGCGGGATTGCATTAGGAGTTATACCTGATATAAATGATGAATTGATGGGTGCTGACGAGTTGATGGGTGCAGCACACCAACATGGCACAAGTATACATATGTAACAAACCTGCACGTTATGCACATGTACCCTAGAACTTAAAGTATAATAATAATAATAAAAAAAAAAGACCCGTAACACTCACCGCGAGGGTCCATGACTTCATTCTTGAAGTCAGCAAAACCAAGAACCCACTGAAAGGAACCAATTGTGAACACACCATGAGCACATATTTTATATTGGCTTTATAAAATGTAAAGAGTCAAAAATAAAAATATTAACATCATGTAAAGATATTTTCATTTTCTGTTACTCCACAGAAGTTCTAAAATGTATAAGAAGAAGAAGTGAAGGTAAATTTTTAAATTGTAAAATAAAGAACATTTTGTGTTTTTTCTTTCTCAGATCTTGAAATGAGAATCTTTTAATGAGTCTTTAAATGAGGATCTTTTAATGAGGCCAGGTGTAATCAGTGTTTCCTGTGAGTGGGAGACAGAAGAGTCAAAATCCAACAAGGGGATGTGATGGCTGAAGCAAAGTTTGGAGAGATGCAGTTGCTGAGGTTGAAGATACAGGGATCACAAGTCAGGTAATGAGGTTGGCCTCTAGAAACTAAGAAAGACAAGAGCTTCCAAAAGTAGGACAGTCCTACCAACAGCATAATTTTATCCCCATGAGGCACATTTCAGATGTCTAACCTCCAGAACTCTATATTCTAAAAAGTGTTGTTTTAAGCCATGAAGTTGGTAGTAATTTGTTAGAACAGCAATAGAAAATGAGTACAGTCTTTTATTTCTAAAGCTCTGTCCTAAGTTAGAAACCATGAGAAATTCACTTGATAATAGTTCAGCAGAGAAAGTGTAATGCATGTATCTGAAGTCATCAACCCTAAAACAAACTAACTTTTGAGTGTAGACTTTAGAAAACATTATTCTCCTGGCAGATGGAATGTGAGAATAGATATTTTCTTTATATTCATCTTACAGTTTGAAAAATATGTTTGGTACTATGGTTATTTTTCAAAGATCTTGAGAAAGGTACTATCTTTACATCTGTCAGAATGGAAGATGCTGGAGAGGCAAATGTCTACATTCTGTATGTCTGTGAAGCATGATGAGGCTTTGCTGTGACAGTTCCCTGAGTAGAGCTGAATGCACGCTGTTGCCACCTAAGCAGCAGGGCAGAGCCTACTCTGCTCTTCTGAATATGAAACAGGTCCAATTGTTTCACACAACCGATGTTTTTGGTTTCTTTGAATAAGCATAGAAATTGATCCTCCCAGTCTTAAAACTTGAAAAAGTTATATTTGTTTCATGTACGTTTCTTTGTCAGGAAACCAACCATAAGGCATCCCAGATAGTATCAAGCAGCTGAAACTTACTGGATCACTACATTTGGACAATGAGATGCCAGACCCCTGACTTGTCATAATTGCCTATCTAACCACCTGCTTCCTGTTTATCAATTCCTTTTCCTTTCTTCTCCCTAATTCCTGTTTTCCCACACATGATTACATTTCTTCTCTGCTATATAAATCCCTAATTTTAGTCAGTCAAGGAGACAAGTTTGAGACTGATCTCCCAGTTCCTTGGCTGCAGCACTCAATTAAAGCCCTTCTTCCCTGACAAATTCATTGTCTCAGTCATTGCTTTTTGTGCATTGAGCAACAGGTCCTAGATCAAACCCTTAGTTTCGGTAACAAATACAATATAAAAAAATGTGAACAGCAGAAATTTAGAGAAAGAAGAACTTGGAATGCATGAAGAGATTGGTGATATTTTGGTGGCATTTTGCTTGTAATGGTTCTTGTTTCTTCCAAAGGGTCACTGTAAGAAGCCTTCTGACATTCCCAGAAGCAAATTATTAGAAATAAAATATACCCAATTGACAGCTATCTGCGGAACCTCATGTTTCATATTACAGGGTGTTTATTGCTTACTCAAACTATACACTTGCACGGACATCTGACGGCAACAACATATATAGAAAATTGGACAGCCCTAGTCTTTACCGACACACAAGTAATGAGGACCTTATTGACTGGACTTGGAATACATAGTCCAGCCATTTTCTCATGGAAATAGGGACATTAGATGGGGATCTGTTCAAGGAGACTTGCCATGGCTGGCAGTTTGAGAAGAAAATAAAAGAATTCACGTGTGGATTGAATGCACTACTTCACTGAAGAAACATCTCTGTCAATGACACAACTTTTCAACAAACCAAAGAAAGGGTTTGTACCCTCAACTTCTATTAGATATGTCTGTATCACTATAGAATCTGAAGTTTTAAAGGTCAGTGACTAGACATTATAGCGACAGAGCCAGAATGCAGTGAAATAAGAATAATTTGTAGAAATATTGGTAAAATTACACTATGGTAGTGTGGCTTTTATTAATGTTTTCAATGGCTGGAACATCATGGTTTAAAAGAGAATTTTAACCAGTTAATTTCAACCAGTTAAAAGTGGGCCAACAGAATTGTATTCTTAGGTGAGATGGATGGGCAGTATTTCAATATAATATCTGAAAGTTTGTATTGGTGAGAATCTATATTATAATATCTAGAATATAGTTATATCCATCACCCTGATTAAAGCTACAATATACTAAGCAATATGTTTCTGTTACTAGCCCAGACATTGTAAATGTGTAGTTAATGGGTAAAAGGATTTCGATTAGATATGAATAAAAATGGTACTCTAATTTTAACCATTTGGCATGTTAGATATTAATCTATTTATCTAAACGTTCTTCTATAGCTATGCAGTATGAAAAAGTTTTATAGTATTATTAGCAAAATTAAATGGAGATGATAAACCACAGGATACAAAAGTATTTGGAAAAACTGAATTGAAGCCTCTAATTGATATAATAGCTGGGAAACTGTATTAGCCAGAAAAAGAGGTCAGTGTGACCTGGCCTTAGTAAAATTAGGATGCAATACAATGCTTCCATCATTACATGTAAAAATGTACTTGTTAACACATGAGGACAAATAATATTCTAATTGGTAAAAGATGATCAAGAGACTTGTAAAATGAGAAGTTCACCGTTCATTTATTTTTGTTTTTTAGGATAAATTTTCACTTTTCCTCACATGATACAAATCATAGTTATCATCAACATAGTAGAAAGTGTCTTTCATTCTATAAAATAATGCAGTAATTGCCTTTTTTTTTTTTTTTTTTTTTTGAGACGGAGTCTTGCTCTGTCGCCCAGGCTGGAGTGCAGTGACGCGATCTCGGCTCACTGCAAGCTCCGCCTCCCGGGTTCACGCCATTCTCCTGCCTCAGCCTCCTGAGTAGCTGGGACTACAGGTGCCCGCCACCTCGCCCGGCTAGTTTTTTGTATTTTTTAGTAGAGACGGGGTTTCACCATGTTAGCCAGGATGGTCTCGATCTCCTGACCTCATGATCCGCCCGTCTCAGCCTCCCAAAGTGCTGGGATTACAGGCTTGAGCCACCGCGCCCGGCTAGTAATTGTCTTAATACAGGAATGGTAAACAGTGTCCTGCATTCTATGAAATAATGCAGTTATTGTCATAAGATGATTAAGGTACATGAGGAAAAGTGAAACTGCTCAGGGTCAGAGTGTACACTGGGATGGGATGGAGAAGCAGTAAGCAGGTAAGGTATTTAATGACTTGGCTACAGCTGAGACAGTTTTTAATCTTAACTAGAATTCCTTGTAAATATTGACCAATGGAACTTAGCAACTGAAAGACAATTGAGTGCCTCATGGGCGCTTTACTGATTACTGATCTAGCAATGATTTAAATGACATACCTGGTCCCTTGAAGTTGTTTATTGTAAATAAACTTGTAACTTATGCACTACATACAGCTGACTAGTGAAGTGTATAAGCTGAGAGACACTAAAACCTAGCAGCATCCCTGGGTTAACTCATCCTGCAAAAGTCCTTGTCTTTCAGCAACGGAAAACATTTCTGGAGTGAGAAGAGGTTACCAGAAATACGCATCTGCTGCCACTGGGGTCATCCAGATGTTGATGTGAGAGGTTTGCCCCTTTTGATTCTCTCTTGTTTCCTTTATTATTTTATATTCCGGTTGGGTGCTGAATGAGACTAAAAGAACAAAACTACTCATAATTGAGCTGATCGTTTCTGACCACTGAATTTTTAAGTCTCTGATATCTGTATCTACATGCTATGTCTTCTGCTTCCTTACTTCGTTCATTGTTTCTTTTTTCTTCTCACCTGCCCAAGAGCTTTACTTCTCCCTATTATCAATATTTCATTTTAATTCCATTATAATCAGTTTATTAATATATTTCAATATCCTTCAGTTAAAATAAATACTATTTTAACAGTTGTAATTAAAAAAATCTACCACCTTCTCTTAACAGGGCCATTTTAATAGTCTTATGATAACTCAACAATAGGAAAATAAACAACTTGATTAAAAAATGGGCCAAAGACCTGAATAAACACTTTACAAAGAAGATATAAAGATGGCAAATAAGCCTGTAAAAGATGCTCATTATCATATGTCATCAAGGAAATGCAAATTAAAACAAGATACTACTACATCCCTGTTAGAATGGTTAAAATCCAGAAAAATGACAACATCAAATAGTGGCAAGGATGTGGAGTAAGAGATCCTTTCTCTTAGACAACAGTGGAGACAGTAAAAACATCAGAGGTTACAAGGGGCTGTGGGGAAGAAAGGAATGAGTATGTGGAGCACAGAGGATATCTTTTATAGATTTACAGAGAACAAGTGAGTTTTGGTTACATACATATTTTGTGTAGTGGTGAAGTCTGAGCTTTTAGTGTAACCATCACTTGAATAGTGTAAAGTATACCAAGTAGGCAATCTCTCACTCTTCATCCCACTCATCGCCCCACCCTTTGGAGTGCCCCATGTCTATTATTCCATACACAGAGGGGATTTTAGGGCAGTGAAACTATTTCATACAATAATGGTAGATGCATGTCATTATACATTCATCAAAACATACAATGTATAACACCAAGAGTGAACCTTAATATAAACTACAGACTCTGGGTTATAATGATGTGTCAATGTAGGCTTATCCATTATAACAAATATACTACTCTGCTGGGTGATGTTGATAATGGGGAGGCTGCACATTTGAGGATACAAGGAGTGCATGAAAATTCTCTGCGCTTTCTGTTCAATTTAGCTGTAAACCTAAAACTGCTTTAAAAAATAAAATCTACTTAAAAGAAAAAAAATCATGAGATATAACTAAACACCCAATTAGGATGTCTATTACTTATTTTTTTTAAAAGCATTTGTATAGCTAGTAGCAATGTAAAACGATGCTGCCTCTGTGGAAAATACTGTGAAAAAATGGTGGTTTTTCAAAAAATTAAATATAGAATTACCATATGACCCAGTAATTTTACCTCTGGATATAAAAAAACAAGGATTAAAAAAGTAAATAAAATGTAAATTTTTTTTAAAATGTAGTTTTTTTCCATTATTCATATCTATTTCATTTGATGCCATGATACTTTTGAAATAAAATGTCATTCCTTAAAAAAGATATGCATATGAATGAATATGAATTTGTAAAGTAGTTTATTGTCTCCATGACTGAACAAGAGTTGTCTGTTTTGTTTATAGCTCAAGTTTCAGAATCCAGAAGAGACACTTGTTCATAAAGGCGGTTTGTGTCTGGAGTTGTACATTCCTCCCATTGGGCTGGTGGTCTTGCTGGCCTCAGGAGTGAAGCTGCAGATCTTTGTGGTGAGTGTTAAAGCTCATAAAGGCAGCGCAGACACAAAGAGTGAGCAGCAGCAAGATTTATTGCGAAGAGCAAAACAACAGAGCTTCCAGTGTGGAAGGGGACCTGAGCGGGTTGCCGCTGCTGGCTTAGGTGACCTGCTTTTATTCCCTTCTCTGGCCTCACCCACATCCTGCTGATTGGTCCATTTTACAGAGAGCTGATTGGTCCGTTTTGACAGAGTGCTGATTGGTACATTTACAATCCTTTAGCTAGACACAGAGGGCAGATTGGTGCATTTACAAACCTCTAGCAAGACACAGAGTGCTGATTGGTGCATTTACAATCCTTTAGCTAGACAGAAAAGTTTTCCAAGTCCCCACCCACCCAGAAGCCCAGCTGGTTTTACCTCTCAATGGCACTCACTGCAGGACTTTGGGCACCTAGCCTGGGCACTCTGGCAGCCCAGAGGGAGTTCATCCCCCAATCAAGCTGAGCAGGCACTGGCCGGCCGTGCCAAGCACAGGGCCTGCCAAGCTTGTGCCCACCCAGAACCCGTGCTGGCCCGCTAGCACTACTCACAGTCCCAGGTCCCACCCGTGCCTCTCCCTCCACACCTCCCCACAAGCAGAGGGAGCCACCCCTGCCTCAGCCAGCCCCAGAGAGGGGCCCCCTACAGCACAACAGCAGGCTGGAGGGCTTGTCGAGTGTGACCAGAGCGGTCGCCCAGGCCGAGGAGGCACCAAGAGCCAGCGAGGTCTGCTAGCACCTTGTCTCTCATAATCAGGTTTTAATACTTATTCCTTACACACAGAAAAATTCTATTTATAAAGACTAGAATAAAAGCACACCTTTTTTCAATTTCTAAATTTGTTGCTTTTTACAAATGTTATTATATCTATACATAATGGAAAAAAACAACAGATTTAGAGTTCATGACATATATTATTATATCTAAAACTAAAAGTATGCCATATTGATAGGTGTAAATGTGCCAAAATAATTTATATTTAAAGGCTCTTTTAAAAATAAAACGTATGTACTTTTTAAAAATTGAGTTAAAACAAACCAAGCAAATGGTTAAAAACAATCACAAAACAAGCAAGCATCGTGAACTTATTTTCAAACAAGTATTAACTCAGGTCAATTAATTAAAACAAATATAGCAGCGAAATAAAAAAAGATATAATCTACAATTTAGAACTACAAGCTGGGCCTTGTTGAACTTTATATATTTGTTAGAACTTAAACATATTTCTAACTTATAATTTGTGATTGCCAATATAGAAAATATTAATATAAGTTTAAAACATAACCCAGGTCAAAATGTGGTGCCTAATACATTCTTGTACTGTGGTTCAATGTATAATCCATTCATTTTTAGTATCTTACTGGTAATGTGCCATAAAATGACACATGTAAAGTGATAATCCTAAAATACTTCGGGTTACTAAATGCAAACATTGCTGTGTTGATTATTTATTAAGAGATACACCATTTATCAATATTGTGGGCATAAATAAAGACAGACACCATAGAATATTCTTCAATTCTGTAACCTCCATAAAATTTTATGGCACCTTGCTGTTTGTTTGTTTGTTTGTTTGAGGCCAAGTCTTGCTCTGTCACCCCGGCTGGAGTGCAGTGGCTTGATCCCGGCTCACTGCAACCTCCACCTCCCAGGTTCAAGCAATTCTCTGGCCTCAGCCTCCCGAGTAGCTGGGATTACAGGCATGTGCCACCACGCCCAGCTAATTTTGTATATTTAGTAGTGGTGGGGTTTCACCATGCTAGCCAGGTTTATCTCGAACTCCTGATCTCTGGTGATCAGCCTGCCTCGACCTCCCAAAGTGCTGGGATTACAGGCATGAGCCACCAAGCCCGGCCGGTACCCTGTTGTTAAAACACTTCTATAAGTAATCTTTTACATGTTGAAAATCATATAGCAGGGAACCATTTTTTTTTAAATTAAAGTGATTATATTGAATCTCCTGTGGACTAATATCTATTTAACACATAATTCAGTTGAAAACAATATCTGCCAATTGTGTGTTAAATGGAGGACATTACATTTGAAAAAATTTACAGTCTCATTTAGATTTTATTTGTAACAAATATGCATAATTAATTTGGGACTTCTCAAATACTTGCAAACAAATTTATATTTATAGCAAAGAAATGTATACTTCAGAAAATAAAATATTAAATTTGAACGGAGCAATAATTTTTATAATTAATGTTTGACAAATCAAATATAACATGCAATGTGAGCACATGAAAGTTATGCCAGGAGATACCATAGACAATGTCATCTATAAGAGCGTCTGTTTATTCCACAATTCCAGCAGAAACATTGTTGGTCCACTATATAAATGGCATCCATTATATCGTTCAACAAGATGTTCTTATTTCACAATTCTACCACAATTACATTTCGAATTTTAATATTTTGTTATGTAGGCATGCCCATATTTGTAACATAATTGATCTTCCTAATTCCAATCATATTTCCAAAAAATTTGTATTTTATTGAGGCAAAAATTATTTGGATTTAATTTCATGTCAAGAATAAGCATAACACGAAAGTAATTAAATTATTCAATTTCATTTAAAATAGTTACCTCAAATGGATAAAGCCTCTGGGCAAAAAAATTATTATCCCTGGAAGGAAAGTTAATGAGAAAAAAGAGAAAAAAAAAAATAGAAAGATGGTAAAATATATAGTTTTTCTATTCCTAGAAAAAAAAATGTAGCCAATAAAATTTGAATGGTGATTAAAGAAATTAGCAAAGAGAAAAAAAAAAAGAAAAAGAAATGTAATTACAACTTTGCCAAACAAAGATACGGCAAAATTTTAAAAGATATTTTAAAATTTTGCGATTATTATTTATTGTTAAGCCTTACAAATACTATTATACATTGTGATTTATGTTTTCCTCTTATTTCAATGAGCTTTTTGATAATTACATTGATAATTGGTTATTACTGGACTGGAAATATTTTGATATTTTTATGTTGACCTTGTTTAAAGCAAACTAACTGATTTGTTAACTTACCCTATCAATACAATAATGTATTATCTTGTTTTTCCCAAATTATTTATGTCATTGGTGTCCTTTTTTTTTTTTTTTTTAACAGTTCTTATACTTATTTTTTGGTTTGACTTTAATGGAAATGCCTTGGTATTTCACTAATAATTTAGGTGCTTTTCATGATTTTCTGATAAAAGTAGTTTGCTTTTTATTGCGATAATCTTTAAAGAAGATCTTCCATTTTCTTTTTAATGTTATCATTCTCAACTACATTTGGGATTCAGACCATCATAGCCTGTTTTGTTATTTTCAGAACATGTTATGTTTTCTTTTACCCTGTGTATGGAAATATTAAAAGATAAAAGAAACCTCTTTATTCAATCTGTATTCTTAGTTATTCTTCCTTTGGCCTTCAGCTCTGCTTTCTTTCCATTTACAATTTTCTTTGTGTGGTTTGGATTCTCTCTCTACTTAGAAAATGTTAAATGTACTCACATTGCATTACAGTCTGTATCAGATCTTCCTGAAGCAATAAACTGGAAGATTTCCAGTTTATTCTATTTGAAATAATTGTTTTACAGGATTTAAAAATAAATTTGTATATATCATAAAGCATAACATCTTAGATTTTTCCTATTTGTCTAGGATTTATTAAATTATGTAAAGAGATTTGTAGCCAAATGACGCTTACGTGAAAGAAACAATATGTTGTATCCACCTTCAGTATAACAGACACTTGACTAGTCACTTGATATTTAAAGCTTAAACCACATTCCTACATTTTGAAATAATATTATGTTATTAATTAGGCAATAAGTTTGTACAGCTAAGGGCTAGGCTAGGTTTCAAAACTATATCTAACTAGCATCAACAATTTAGCTATATAACACAAGATTTTGTTGAAGAAGGATGTCATAGACTGAAGATCTCTCTTTATCCTGTGTACACGCACTTGAACGTGTGTATATGTGTGTGTTAACAGAGACTTTTATGAGAACAAATTGTTTGAGAAGGGAATAATTTGCATTTTCGCAAATAATACTAAATCTGTGTTATTTATGGTGACTGAAAATCGGTAAACTTCAATATAATGTTATGAGCACAAATACAAGAATGGGGCAAATAGTAGAAATCATAACTACTAAGAGCTAATGCATAGAGGGGTTTATTGTACTGTTAAAACGTGTGGCATAGTGAACAATTGACAGATGAACTTTTGGAGATATGATATGGTTTCTCACAGTATTATTTATTTGGTTGCTTTTTTAAAAACTATATAACTTTGTACTAATTCCCAGCTGGAAAAAAAAAAAAAAGTAAGAAACTACATTGAAAATAAAACAAAATTAATAATTCTGAAGTCTGTTTATTTACACCTTATTTCTCCTATTCTGGAATATGAGCCACTTACAGAGTAGAAGTTTATTTATTTATTTTTTTTGTCCATTGTACCTGCCAGGATATCTGGCATAAAATTGGCAGCTCAAACATTAAATGAAATGTAATATTAATTCAATAGAAAGAACAGCTACAAAAACAGTTTAGCTTAAGTTAATTATGTTTCCATACAGTTGTTAAAATTACATTTTTAATGGCGGGCTCCATGTGTCCCTCTACCCTAAGGTTTCATCAATAAAATAACAAAGAAGTGACATAAGACGAAAGCAGGGGTGTGCTCTTATGTAACATTTAAAGTAGTAACTTTTTTAAAAGTAAAGTTTGTTATCAAGACAATTTTCCTTTCTCTTTTGAACCTTTAACATTACACAAATAAAAAGTCTGGTGTAGTGTTGAGCTGAACCTCAGGAAGTGAAAACATCCATCCACTAAATGTGCTACATTGTTCTAATTGAAAACAATATTCAGCAATACCATTAAGGTAATTAGAATCCGTACTGTAAATTAACAACTTTAAGAAAACTAATTTTCCAGATAGGATTGCATGGATAATGTAAGCAAATATGTAGCTAATAATAGTCATTTCAAAAGTATGCTTACCCTCTAAAGGAACATTTGAAGACAACATTTTCTAATTGTTATTAACTTGCATTTAACTTTTCAATAGTTGAATTTTTCTTTCTCTTAAAATATCATTGACTTTAGACAGCCTGGTTTATACTTAGCTGCCTTTTTTTCTTCTTGATTAAAACAACTTTGTAGTATCAGTCATAAGTCAGAAAAAAATATTATAGACAAACTGACAATGCTTTATTTATTAATATTTGATATACAGATTTATTGGTAAATTTGATTAATCATCAAGAACATTTCTTTTGGATTATTTACCAGTATTGTAAAATTCAGAGCTTAGTAAAGGTACCATCATGGAGAAGCCTAGTAACATTTCCCTATTGTGCCTTATTATAAAGTCACCTGTAAAATCAATGCTGCGTAACAGTTTTCTATAAGAATGACAATTTCCAGCACCTGCCTGTTGAAGTAGAAGTCCCACTGAAGTAGTTGGTAGAGGATGAGTAACATGAGAAACACTTGGAGTTGTTCCAGTCTTTCTTCTGGGAGGTCTTTCATGAATTCCCAAACTAAAGCAAGCATCCTTACTATCCTCGTCATTGCATCAAGTAACTCCCTAAATCTAGCTCTCAGTAGACATCATTATAATAAAGTTACCACTTTCTGTTCTAGTCTGAATGCTCTTTATTTACAGAAATAATTTCTGCCTTATCCACCACTGTATCTGCAGCACCTAACATAATACCTGGCATAAAGTATATACAAGATAAATACACAAATAAAATAATACATAACCAATTATTATTTCAGAAATTTATCTAATTTCGTCAAGCCTTGAATATTGTATATATTTAAAATATACTTATCAAAAAACCTTCAAAATACAATATTCTTATAATTTAGTGCAAGTACATGCTTATATATTTTCTCTTGGCCTATGAACTCTTCCAAGGAAAGGAAATCTTATCTACCTTTTTTTCTCTAAGATCTGCTTCAGTAGCTATCTAATAGTAAGTCTAGATAAACTTTTAATGAACTATGTATGAACAAAAGCACGAAGTAGGTCAGGAAGAATTCGTCACAGCACTTTTCAATTAACCTTATTTAAATAAGACCTTTTAAGTATTTGAAAAGCTGAGAAACTTAAGTACATATTCAATCTATCTCTTTATCTATGAATTATATATACACACGCACACTAACACACACACATACACATAATTTCTGCTAAATCCTAAAATACGTGAAGGGGAAGTTTTGTCTAGTTGTATAAAACTGTGCATTGCATAAACCGAAGTTAGAGAATATGATCTCTTTTAACCCACTAATTGGATGGTAGCATAGTTCTGCATGTTTGTGAACCATTAAAGAGAATCAAAATTATTTTGTTTTAGATACAACTGGGAGACTGACTTGATTTAAAATGTGAGCCAACATAGGTAGCTATTTTATCCACTTAAATAGCAGAGTTGATATGCTATCAGGTCACCAAGGAAATTTTCAAAAACGTCTCTGAGTGGCAAAAGAAAGACTTAATGATATTTTCAGAAAAAAGTAACTGAGACACTTCATTCAAAGTATCTTTTAGTGAAAATTTAAAACTCATTTGTGTTTTGTTTTATCTTTGCCAAAGAAAGGCTTTTAATTGTGTTTCTTCAAGAATGTAGGTAAAGTAAAAATAAAAATAATAGTACATACCGCATCATGGGTAATATACAGTATTTAAAAAATCACAATTCCTTGTAAAGTCTTCTAAGCTCAATTTATACTTAAAAATTATCAAAAAATCATCATTGGTTTTCTTAAAAACAGATCTGAATAACAGAAATAATGTCTATAGCTTTATTCCCAGCTGTCCTATTGACTCAAGTATACTTATCAACCTTAGTGTGACCTTGGAAGATTACAAATCAAGCCCATTTTTTCAGTGGTCTATCAATGTCGACTGGTGCCAGGACCCAAGCTATGCCCTCTGTGGTCTACTTACATTTTTTAACATCTTTTCATTGATCACACTATATTAATTGGTACAAGGAACCAAGTCCTACAAAAAACACACAAATTAGAAACAAAAAATATTTCAAAAAAAAATTTGAAAACATATTTTTTGCCACCTAAAAGTCATAATCCCTACACACACCTCTGATCTGTTCTTGACAGGAAAACACAAACAGCGCACACGCACGCATCTGCGTGCACACACACACACATCTTAAACCTAGAGGAGTTCCTTAAACTGATTTGAGGCCACATTATTTCTAAAATAAACAATGTCGCAAAGACTTTGCCCATCGCTTTTTGGTCCAGATCTCCTGAGAAGCAAATGCCAAGACGTCTTCAGATGTGCGCGCGTGCACACACACACACACATACAAATGTATTAGGTGAACTGCCTTTAAGAAAAACTAAAGAGAGACGCAGGGGTGGCTGGGAGAGCTGATAGCCATGAAGATGGGAGCTTGAGTGAAGGTGAAATGAATGGAAGGAGAATTTAATGGAAACCTGGTAGACTGCGATGTACTTCTGAGAAAAGTTCCAGCATAGCAAATGAAAAATCCTTGAACCAATGTCCCATTAGAAGAGTTCAGAATCTTCCCTGAAAGAGACTACTTCAGTATCCCTGTCACATCATTAGTGGTTGGGAGAAACCTGTGAGAAATGAAGCCTCAGCAGAAACACAGAGATGGACCCAAGAGAAAGCTGATATTGTATGTCAGTTTCACTCTTGTTACTGGGAGATCTCAGAGGCTCCTGCTTATGGCTGCCTCCCTCACTCTCTTGTAATATTTACTCTAGACTCATCTGAGGACTCACACTGTGTCCAGAATTGGAGGGTTCTTGGTCTTGCTGACTTCAAGAATGAAGCTGTGGACCCTCCTGGTGAGTGTTACAGTTCTTAAAGATCGTAGGTCCAGAGTTTGTTCCTTCTGATATTTGGACGTGTCCGGAGTTTCTTCCTTCTGGTGGGTTCGTGGTCTCAGGAGACTTCAGGCGTGAAGCCGCAAACCTTTGCAGTGAGTGTTACAGCTCTTAAAGGTGGCACATCTGGAGTTGTTTGTTCCTCCTGGTGGGTTCCAGGTATCGCTGGCTTCAGGAGTGAAACTGCAAACCTTTGCAGGGAGTGTTACAGCTCATAAAAATGGCACAAACCCACAGAGTCAACAGCAATATTGATGCCAAGATGGAAAGAGGGAACCCTCCACAGTATGGAGAGAGACTGCAACCAGGATGCCACCACCAGCTTCGGTGGCCTGCTTTTATTCCCTTATTTGGCCCCACCCACATCCTGCTGATTGGTCCATTTTACAAAGAACTGATTGGTCCATTTTACAGAGTGTTGATTGGTGCATTTTACAGAGTGCTGATTGTTCCGTTTTGACAGAGTGCTGATTGGTGCATTTACAAACCTTTAGCTATACACAAAGTGCTGATTGTGCCTTTACAATCCTTTAGCTAGACAGAAAAGTTCTCCAAGTCCCCACCAGTTTAGCTAGACACAGAGCACTGATTGGTGCCCTTACAAACCTTCAGCTAGACAGAGTGCTGATTGGTCCCTTTACAAACCTTTAGCTGGACACAGAATGCTGATTGGTGTGTTTACAATCCTTTAGCTAGACAGAAAACTTCTCCAAGTCCCCAGACCCAGAAGCCCAGCCAGCTTCACCTCTTACTGCACTCACCAAGTGCAGCACATAGCCCTGACAACCCAGCAGCCCAGGGGGAGCTCCTCCTAGACAATCAAGAGGAAAAGAGGGGAAGCGAGAAAGACAGAGAAACCTGCTATTGTGGCCAACTATCCTGCGAAGAGGGAACGGTGGTCCACGCTGGGATTCAGCCTCTGATCAAGCCCAGCAGGCGCTGGTCGGCCCTGTGGAGTGCGGGGCTTGCAGGGCTTGCCAAGCCTGCACTCACCTGGAACCTGCAAAGCCTCAGCCAGCTTGCAACACCAGCTCCCGCCCACGCCTCTCTCTTCACACTTCCCCTCCAGCAGAGGGAACTGACTCCGCCCTTGGTCAGCCCCAGAGAGGGGACCTCATATCACAGTCAGGGCTGAAGGGCTCCTCAGCCGGGGCCAGAGTGGATGCTGAGGCCAAGGAGGCACTGAAGGAGAGCGACGGCTGCTAGCATTTTGTCACTTCTCAATACATTCATCTTTGTTTTTTTCTGAAACAGGACCCCTAAAACTCTGTCTGCGACTGGTACATCAGGGTAGGATGTGAAATGCATTTTTTGACTCAAATATAAACACGCAAGTTTATTTTTATCTTATTGATAAATGCAGGAGGCCGACAAATGCCTAGGCAGATAAGGAAGGGTCGCCAGAGAATCTCCATCTTACCCCACAAGTCTTTATGCCAGATGATTTTGTGCAGATAAGGGAGCCTGCCCAGGGTCTTGCCTGGGCATGACCAGAACGGACTGAAGGCCCACAGGCACCGGGGAAACGGGATAGAGCCACCAGGAATTTGTGTGTTATGCTGGGAAGGATCCTGACCTCTTCAACTGGTATGAGGTGGTCTGGTATTCAATTCGTGAGGTGGAAACCTCCGTGCAGGACCCCTGCGTGCCTAATTTTTCCTGATTGTGAGATTAGAACCCTGATTTACCTGAATCCTGCATCATTATTAAACATAAGCCTTTAGGGCCGAATGTCAGGCCCCTCTCAGCTACATCATTATGCACATCCAAGAGTATGTTCACTTTTCTGCAACAGATTAAAATTCCATGGTCTGTCACAGATTTATAAAACTTCATGTCTTCAATTTTCCCCAAATTACCAATGACCCTGAACATTTTCAGAAGGAGTTACAAACCATTGTGAACTGTTATGTACTTCACTGACTGGAGTATAATTAATTACTCAAAGTTGTTTTCCCAGCAGACAAATTCTTCAAAGTATATACAAAAATCACTGACCAATAAACTATCCATTGAAATTATGGGAATTTCTAGAAGCAGACAAAGATAAATGGGTGGATATATTATTTACATTCTATTCCTAAAATATTAACAAGTTTTTTTAAAAATAGACAAAATTAATAGGCTGATGAAAGTACTAAAACACTTTTTCTTTTTGAAAAGTCACTTTGGGTTTTAGATATTTTGTTGTCCCACAGGTATTCGTTTAAATTTCAAGAGCAATTTAAGATCACTGCAACCATCTGAAAAGCTGATCATCACAACTCATGAACAAATTGGCAAAACTAGCAAAACGTTGTGAAGAATGTAACTGAATCGGAAGAGATAGCAGGGCTAAGTTAATGGCATGTGAAATTTCACATTTCAATTTAAATCACTAAGGTGATACAGGGCTTTCAAGAACAAGGGAAGTTCGATGAAAAGAGAGGAAAATCACAGAGTTAATAGATTTTTAATTCCATCTGGAGTGTATCATTCCACTGAGCAAGAAAGACAACAAAGTCAAATGTGCCAATAATTCTATTTAAAAAAACCTCTCCAAAATAACGCTGAAAAAACTGACAATCACCCTGTTGGGCAGCCTATTGAAATCAGACTTCGATTTAACTATTCTTGTATTTCTTAAGAAGGAAGGTTTTTTTTCCATTGTAAAATTGCAGGTCATCAAATCTATTTTCTCAGACAATGACAATAACAATATTATATGGCATAAAGAAAAAAATTGAATTACTTTCCTCTCTAAATTGTCCATGCTCATAGATTTTCCAACCATATAGTAAATTTTTTCATGAGAAAATTTTCTATGCCCTTTGATCTCTTTTATCATGAATATTTTCTTACTCATAGGTTAATCACATTAGTGATACCATTTAAACCATTTGAAACATGTGATTTTAGGTTGAGAGATAATATCAGTCTAAATATTTCTCTTTCCTCTGAAGAGGAAGCTCAGGTTCTACTCACATTCTCATCAGAATGCCAGATGTATTCTCTCTTTTAGAATCAGAAAAATAACAGTCTAGTTTCTTGTAAACGTAATCATTCTAATTTATGCAACATAGTATTCATAGAATGAGTTCAGTAACATCTCTCTTTGTCTTCCTCAATATGCTGTCAGACAGAAGATAGTATTCAACCCATTGATGGCTCTCTTCTATAGAAAGATATTGTAGTCTTTAAAACAGTTCTTACAAAACTGTAATTTTCCTAACTAAAAAAAAAAAAAAAAAAAAAAAAAAAAAAAACTGACAGGTGTACCTATTTTTTTCTAAAATCGTTTAGGTATAATTAAAACAGTATTTCTCTATTTTCTTGAAGTCACTAACTGAACCCCCATCCTTACTGATACTTTGTGTGTAGGATTTTGTTTTCTTGGTTTTTAGTGCTTGCTTGTATGTCATGTGTGCATGACTCTTCACATTGACAACTAGTACCTCTTTGCTTTTAGGTAAGAGATATATTGTTTAAACTATATAACAATAGAGATTTTGTAAATCCCTATCCTTTTTTTCTCTCTCCCTCTTTGGAAATAATTTCAACTGGATGTTTTTATCTCTTGAGTTTATGTGAGTTCTGTATATTGATAATCTCATATTTTGTTATATTTCTATTATGTATACCAGAGATTATTATCCATTTATGGCTACTTTGTATAGCAAGTCCATGAATCAGCTATGCAAATTCAACTGTTTCCAATCGAGGCACAACATCTAGGACATGATCTCTTTGTTAGCACCTTCTGTGAGGCTGATATTATCCAGTCATGTCTGGACCCAGACTTAACACCTTATCACAGTGGATTCCTAGGTGTATTTTGACCATGCCTCACTTGTTAAGCCCTTACAAACTTCAGCCATATTAGCGTTTCTTGAATCTCCCTACAGAAGATAGGAAGAGAAAATGTCACTTATTTTATTGTAAAGTTAATTAGAGAGTTCTTAAAATTCTCCCAAATGTAAAATGGGTGTCACTGTCATCCTTATTGACAAGAGTAGTAGAAAAACAAGTGAAATTCTTAGAAAAAAGTAAGCTAAAATCTTCTGAGCCAGGTGAAATCTTAGCACATAGGAGAACCAAAATCTGCTTTTGACCCCCAGTGAAATATTTAAGGAGAAACCCACATGTCATCTCAAAAGCAGCAACAGCATTCTACTAATAATATTCCTCCAAATTATTGCAAGACACTAATTAATTGGGAGAGATCCTATTTTTTATAGATCTGGAGATCACTGTGAGTCTCCTCTAAAAGCTCTGGACATCAGTTACTTTTTAATGATTCAAACCATACAGTAAATGACTTTACCAAGTTGTTCTATTCAAGTCCACTATTAAAAGGGAGGTTTATTCTGTTTTCTTGAATACATGTTTCTATGACTATTTTTGGTTATTTTGCTTCTTGTAGAAGAGACAATGCTGCTATACCATGAACCTTAATTGCACAAGTTCCCAGCCAGCTGGATTTTTCCATACTAATGGCTTCCAAGGATGTGAATAGGCCACTGACTGACTCAGATTTGGTTTAGACACATTATGTGTTACATACATCACATTTCCAGAGTTGATTACTACTCAAAATGCTGACGCGCTCACTTTATCATTATCAGCTATATTCTATTTTAGGAGACACTAGCTGACTAGGCATCCCAAAACCAAATTCAGGGGCTCCTTAGAAAATCAAGCTACCAATAATCTCAATCATCTTTCCTTAGGGGTAGAACTAATTTGAATAATTTGAGATTAGTGCCAGACCACAAATTATATACAGTAAAACAAATAATTCATCCACAATTTTCACACTACAAAATCATACTCATTACTGAACAGATTTAGAAAATAACAACTGACCCTGTATGAAATTAATTTAGTTGCTAAATATGTGTACATGAACTAATCAATGTGCATCAAGGTCTGAGCTCCATCAGTATTTCCACCAGACTACTGTATAGAAAGCATGAAACTTATAGTAAAACAAAAAAATATTATCTTGGGGAGTAGATTTTGCTAATAAGTAGTAAAATATAAATGTTGACAAGTAGACAATGAGTTTTGAAGTTGTGGAAACCACTGTGTGTATGCAATAATTTCACCCATAAGAAAAGTTTTTGTGAAGGCAATCCCACCTCCATAACTGCTTTTAGATTACTCAAGTAACAAATCATTAACACATTTTTACAGGGATTTTTTTTCCTTAACTTCTAATCAATCTTTGAAATATAAGAATACAGAGTTTTAAATCTGGAAATGGCTTTTTACTATATTCCTTGTATATAGCTACTATGCTAAATAGCGTCTTTTCATTGTCAATAAAATTTCATTCACAATAGTTTTCCTTTAATATTGTAAAAATAATGTAATCCCTGATTTTACTTATTCAGCTCCATATAATCAGGCTTTGTTATTAGCTCGTAAATACGCTTATAACATTCTAACTTTTAATTGAAAACTAAAACTGTAATGAGATTTTGTATTATATGAGAAGTCATTGAACACAATCACATATACAATAACAATTCCAGACGAAGATCTAGAAGAAATAACAAAAACTTAAAGTTTCATTAGGCTATATGATTGCTTATATTATGAGTAGAGATAAACGATTTGGGGGAAAAAGTGCTCTCCACTGCTTTTTGAACAATTAGCATTTTGCCCAAAAATTGTATTCGAAAATTTTAAACTAAAATTTGATATGACTGGTATAACCAAACAAAATTGAATGTCATACATTCTCCACTGAAGGCAATATAGAAACATTTCAGCTAACCAACAAATTTGGCCAGCCTTGGACATTTCTCTAAAGACAGTTACCCTAGTCAGTACTATACTTGTAATTCACAAAGTACCCTATGAAAAGCCATCTTAAAAGAGTTACAGTGGTTGTCCTTTTGATTTTACATTCACTATTTCCTCTTTTTTGATAATGAATGTTACCTTAAAGCTCCTATAGAAAGGATTTGAGAATATCTTCAAATGTATTCACAAATAAAGAAAAGTAAATAGAATAGGAATACTTTTATGCAAATCTAGCTTTTAACATAGCAATCAGGTTGGAATGAAGAAATCCTTTTTAGCAGAAAATCACGATTTGTACATTTATCTTATTCTATTCTTGTATTATTATAAAGTATACTTCAGACTGGGTAATTTATAAAGAAAGGAGGTTTAATTGCCTTATGGTTCCACAGGCTGTACCGAAAGCCTCTGTTTGGCTTCTCAGGAGGTTTCAAGAAGCTTCCAATCATGGCAGAAGGGGAAGGGAAAGTAGACACATCACATGACCAGAGAAGTAGCAAGAGAGAGTGAAGGGGAAGGTGATAAACACTTTTAAACAATGGAATCTCACAAGAACTCACACATTATCATGACAACAGTAGCAAGTGGGATGGGGCTAAACCATGAGAAATTCACCCTCATGATCCAATCACCTCCCACCAAGCTCCACTCCAACACTAGGGATTACAATTTGACATGAGATTTGTTGGGCACATACATCAAACCATATCTTTCTACCTCTGGTCCCTCCTAAATCTCATGTCCTTCTCTCATTGCAAAATACAATCATCTCCTCTCAATATTCCCCCAAAATCTTAACTCATTTCAGCATTAACTCAAAATTCCAAGGTCCCACATCTCATCTAGAGATAAGTTCCTTCTGTCTATGAGCCTATAAAATCAAAACAAGTTGTTTACTTCCAAGATTCAATGGGAGTACAAGCATTGGGTAAAGACTCTCATTTCACAAGGGACAAATTTGCCACAAGAAAGGGGCTACAGAATTCATGCAGAACCCCCAAAATCCAGAATGGCAATGATTAAATCTTAAAGTTCCAAAGTAATCTTTTTTGACTCCATGTTCAACACCCAGGGTACACTGGTCTGAGGGGTGGGCTTCCAAAGCCATGAGTAGCTCCGCTCCTGTGGCTTTGCAGGCTTTAGCCTCTGAGGCTGCTCTCACAGGCTGACATTGAGTGCCTGTGACTTTTCCAGGCACATGGCACAAGCTGTTGGTGGATCTACCATTCTGAAATCTGGAGAACGGTAGCCCTCTTCTAACAGCTCCACTAGGCAGTGACTCAGTGGAGACTGTGTGAAAGATCCAATCCCACATTTCCTCTCCACTTTGCCCTACTGATGGTTCTCCATGAAGGCTCTACCCTTGTAGCAGGCTTCTGTCTGGACATCTAGGCTTTCCATACATCTAAAATCTAGGTGAAGGCTCCCTAGCCTCACTCATGGACTTTGCACACCTGCAGGCTTAACACCACATGGAATCCATCAAAGCTCAAGGTGTTCACCATCTGAAACAGCAGGTTGAGATATATGTGGGTGCTTTCGAGCCACTTCTGGAGCTGGAGTGGCTAGGATACAGGAAATCATGTCCTAAGTCTGCACAGGGCAAAGGGGCCCTGGGTCTGGCCCATGAAGTCATTCAGTCTTCCTAAGCCTCAGAGTCTGTAATGGGAGGGGCTGCAAAGGTCTCTGCCTTTAAATCCTTTTCTTTATTGTCTTAGCTATTAGCATTTTGCTCCTCTTTACTTATATAAATTTCTACAGTATGCTTGAATTCCTCTCCTGAAAATGGGCTTTTCTTTTCTACCACATGGCCATGCTACAAATTTTTCAAGCTTTTAGGCTCTTCTCTTTTAAATATAATTTCCAATTTCAGGTCATTTGTTTGTTAGTGCATATAATACACTCTTACAAGCAGTCAGGCTACTTCTTGAACATTTTTGTTGCTCAGAAGTTTCCTTTGCTAAGGCATAATAAAAGTACCCTTTGTCCCAGTTGCCAATGAATTCCTCATTCCCATCTGAGAACTCATCAGTCTGGACTTCACTGTCCATATCACTATCACCATTTTGGTCACAATCATTTGACCAATCTCTAGAATGTTTCAAACTTTCCTTAACCTTCTTGTCTTTTGAACCTTCCAAACTCTTCAAACCTCTGCCTGTTACCCCATTCCAAAGCTACTTCTACATTTCCAGCATTATTAAAACCCTCCACTCATTGGTATCAATTTTCTGTATTAGTTTCTCTTACATTGCTATACAGAAATGCCTGAGACGGAGTACTTTATAAGAAAAGAGGTTTAATTGGCTCATGGTTCTGCATGCTGTACAGGAAGCATAATGCTGACACCTGCTCAGCTTCTGGAGAAGCCTCAGGAAGTTTCTACTTATAGCAGAAGGCAAAGGCCAGGCTACTCACTTGGCTCAGGAAGATCCAAGAAAGAGCTAGGGGTAGGTGATACACCACACTTTTACAGCAACCTGATCTCATAAGAACTCACTCACCATTGCAAGAACAATACCAAGTAGGATAGTGCCAAACTATTCATGAGAAACCTGCCCCCATGATCCAATCACCTCCCACCAGGTCCCATCTCCAACATTTGAGATTAAAATATGACATAAGATTTGGTGGGGACACAGATCTAAAGTATATCAACACTCAATAAATTTATTTACCTTAAAGTAATTGTCTTAATCAACTTAAGCTGCTATAACAATTTGCCATAGACTGGGTGGTTGAAACAACAGACAGTTTATGGTGAAGGCCTCTTTCTTGCTGGAAAATTGGTTCTTTTGCACTGTGACCTCACATGCTAGAAAGAGAATTCTGATCTCCTCCTGTTCTTAAAAGGATATTAATTCCCTCATGGGAGACCTGCCCTCACGACCTCGTATTAACCAAATTACATCATAATAGCCCCATCTCCAAATACCATCACACTGCTTCTTAAGGCTTTAACATATGAATTTGAGGAGATAAAAACATTCAGTCTATAACAATAACATATATCACACATATATCACCCAAGTTAATAATAAAAGTTAACTCTCTCGTGATTTATGCTTTTACACAGCTAGGAATAAACACAAGTGTTTTATTCTTAATTGAATCAAAATCCTAGTAATATGACTAAAATTCATTTGATAACTGATATTTTGAAATCTGAAGAGTGTTCTTCATTCCTCTGATAGTATAGAGCTATACGATATATATGCCCAAGGCAGAGTCTGAACTCACCTTTTCACCTTTCACTAGGTAATTGTGGCTTCTGCCGCATGGCCGCAAAAAAACCATGTTTTCCAACTGCTTCATAAACTGACAATTATTTATTTTATTTATACCCTAGCTTATCATATTAAATGATTCTGATGATTGGGACAGCTGACTTTGTATATTTGAGTTTATGTCTTCATGCGTTCTGTATTTATGAGCGAACTCATCTTCAGGAGAAGGATATTGTGAGAGTAACACATGCTTTGGTTGGTGGAAGTGTCCCTTTAGGGAATAATTTTTTGGTTTGCTTCTGACAGTTTTCTACATACACCATCAATCCAAGACCAAGTTTCACCTGAACATATCAGGTGAAACTGAGATAGTGGAATTTAAAGTCTATTCTCCAATTTACACTCTTCAGATCTGGAATTCAGATAGTGGAATTTAAAGTCTATTCTCCAATTTACTCTCTTCAGATTTAGTTTTTAAATGAGTGACTCGTTTTTTCACTCATAAATATGCAAGACCATGTCTTATGCTGAGATTCTATGCAATTGTACAAGGTTTACTTAATCCTAATTTGATACATGAGGCAGGGCTTCCTCTTAGCTTTACAAAAATGCTCATTTCTATAAGCACCTTGAGTTTCTGTAGGTTTATAGATGATCCCAAATCTCCAAGGGCCATATTTGTGTTCCTGATTACTGTTCTGGCTTTGAGGTTCTTATTTATTTATTCACGTCTTTTCTAAAACTATGTCTGTTATAAATGTCAAGAATGTGTAATCCCAAATAACTGTAGCAAATTTGTTATAATGTGCAGCATGGATAACTTTCAACCTGAAAGTGATTTCATCTAGAATAAGTTTTTGCTTGTTGGTTTTTAAAATCTTGGGTTTCCTTTCTATAGTAGTATACCATTTTAACACTACTTTCTGTGTGTGTTATAGGATTGAGAAAATGAACGAATATATTGATGATTAGAGCCACAATTCTCCATATAAGAGAACAGAGAGATACAAATGCAAGGATTGGCATAAGACTGGAATTTAATTATAAGTATATGATTATAATTATATAATTAATAACATGCAAACTGATATCATGCTGCCTCTTGACGTGAAGACACAGTGTCCGTAAATATAGTATTATAGCCAAAAATGAGAAATATTAACATAATCACAAAAGGATTCTAGACAAATATGAACTAAGCAATTTACAAAACAAGTGGTTTGTTCTCTGCTGAAATACAATTTGAAAATAAATGTCATGAATGATATAGAGAAACCAAAACACAATTCCAGATTAAAGAAAATTTAAAAGTAAAGAAAAAAAAAAAAAAAAAAGACTGTAAAGACAATGAGTGTTTCTAGATCAAAACTTCCATTCGGGGAATTAAATAAACATATAGAATGCCCTGAAACGATTGAACTTCAAAGACAAATGGAAGCAAAGAAGAAAAAAGAATAGCTGAATAAATGACCAACAGATAAAAATTTTCATTAGAAAAAAAGACACAAAATACAATTTCTAAATGAAAGATACGGAAAAATCCTAATATCTTGCCTTACCATGAATTCTGTATCCAGATACTCTGCCATTTAACAAAGTGGTGAGTTTTCAAACATTAGATAAGAGGAAAATAATTCACCAATGCTGTATGAAAGAACACTGTATGAGTCTGTTTCACACTGCTATAAAGAACTGCCCAAGACTGGGTCATTTATAAAGGAAAGGGGTTTAATTTACTCATAGTTCAACATAACTGAGAAGGCCTCAGGAAACTTATAATCATGGCAGAAGTTGAAGGGGAGCAATGCTCCTTCACAAGGCGGCAGGTAAGATAATGAACATAGGAGGGACAACCGAACACTTCTGAAACCATCAGATTTCTTGAGAACTCACTCACTATCATGAGAAAAACATGGGGGAACCCTCCCCCATGATCCAATAGCTCCACCTTGTCTCTCCTTTGACAAGTGGGGATTATGGGGTTTATGGGGATTATAATTTATGATGAGATTTGGGTGGGGACACAAAGCCTAACCATATCAAATATATAAAGTGTGTACTTTAACATAAAGGCAATTTATTTTTATGTAAAGGGGCATAAAATAAGAAATAATGATGAAGATATCAATATAATTAATTGTATTAATGCTACAGGTAAAATAAATAATAACTACTGGGGGAGTCAAAAATAAATTGGAAACAATAGACAATCTAACAATTAGGAAATAAATTATATCAAATGGCAAAATTTGAAAATAAGTATGATCAAATAGGAAGATGAATATTAGTAAGGGCAGTGAAATTGCCACAAAATAAATGTTAAAAATAATAATCTGACAAACTTTAAAGATAAACAAACATTTTAAGAGATGGTTTTCTTTTGTTGTTGTTGTTGTTGTTGTTGTTTCTAAATTTAAACTTTTTTTTTTTATTATACTTTAAGTTCTAGGGTACATGTGCATAACGTGCAGGTTTGTTACATATGTATACTTGTGCCATGTTGGTGTGCTGCACCCATCAACTCATCAGCACCCATCAATTCGTCATTTATATCAGGTATAACTCCCAATGCAATCCCTCCCCCCTCTCCCCTCCCCCCTCCCCATGATAGGCCCCGGTGTGTGATGTTCCCCTTCCCGAGTCCAAGTGATGTCATTGTTCAGTTCCCACCTATGAGTGAGAACATGCGGTGTTTGGTTTTCTGTTCTTATGATAGTTTGCTAAGAATGATGGTTTCCAGCTGCATCCATGTCCCTACAAAGGACGCAAACTCATGCTTTTTTATGGCTGCATAATATTCCATGGTGTATATGTGCCACATTTTCTTAATCCAGTCTGTCACAGATGGACATCTGGGTTGATTCCAAGTCTTTGCTATTGTGAATAGTGCCGCAATAAACATACGTGTGGATGTGTCTTTATAACAGCATGCTAGGACTTCATGTCTAAAACACCAAAAGCAACGGCAGCAAAAACCAAAATTGACAAATGGGATCTAATTAAACTAAAGAGCTTCTGCACAGCAAAAGAAAATACCATCAGAGTGAACAGGCAACCTACAGAATGGGAGAAAATTTTTGCAATCTACTCATCTGACAAAGGGCTAATATCCAGAATCTACAAAGAACTCAAACAAATTTACAAGAGATGGTTTTTGAAAAGCGATTAAGATACAAAAATTTGCCTCTAATACTGGGTTAATTTTTAAAGTAAAAACTTAGTGACTTAAAATCGTCACTTATTATAATCTCATATTTCTGGATATTCATTAACTCAATTGGGCTGCTCTTGCTCTTTTCTGATATGATTGCTGCAAATGGTAGGTGAGACTTGAATCTCCCATAAGCTTCTGTACATATATGTGTCTCTCATTGTGGCCTTTCATGTAGCTAGCATGGATGCCCTCACTGTATGGTGGCCAAAGGATAAATATACATTCTTTTACTGTTGATTGGTTTTCCCAAGAAAGGTATTCTACGAGACAGGAAGAGGAAACTTCCAGGCTCTTAACACTCAGGCCGAGACACTGGCAGGGTGTCAGTTCTGCCGTATCATACTTGTCAAAGTCCTCACATAGAATATTTTGTTTCAAGAGAAAGGACATCAACCTACTTCACAAGGAAACAAGGATCAAAGAGCCTATGACTGTCATTCATTCAGCAAAGACACTTTCTAATAATATAATATTTAATTTTTCAAAAGTTTTGACAGTTTTTTTTAAATTCTTGGACATCATATCTTTCTCATTTTCCTCTTATTCCAGTTTTTTTCTGAATGCTTCTTTTCAGTGTCCATTGTTGACTGCTCTGCCTTACCAAATATTCACTTTAGAATGTTTCAGAGTTGATCTTGAATCCGCTTTATTTTTCTTTCTATATGCTGCAACATGATCTTAAACAGGCTCATATTTTAAAATACATATGTAAATAAATATATTTATTTATCTCAAATAACTATCTTCCATCTGAATCCTTCCATTCAACTTGAGCTTTAATATGAGATTTTCATGTTTCATTGTGCACTTGTATCCACCACTGGTACCTCAAATTTAGCATGTCCAAAATGAAACTGTTGAAATGTTCTTTGCCTCTTACAACTTATCCTCTAGGGGAAGAAATAATAAAATGAAATTAAAAATTTCATTTATTGCTTCTCAATAAATGAAAAACAAAACAAACCAATATGAATACTTTCATCACCTCTCACTTTTCCCTATCAATAAATTGCCTCAACAGTTACTAGTTTTCAAGCTCTAGTCTTAAATTCATTCTTCATCTCATGCTTTCCCTTGGACCCAAAAATAATTCAACTGTAAACTCTGTCACTTCCACCTCTGAGAAGAAATACTACGTGGCTTCTTTACTCTTTTCTAACTCATAATGTTACTAGCCTGGACGACTGAAATAATTTCCTAATGCATTGCCATGAATATATTTTTATCCCTATATACACCTTTACTATGTAGGCAGCAAAGTGGCATTTCAAAATGTAAATAAAATAGTATATACTTTGATGATTTCTAAATTTTCTATTTTGGGTTTATTTTAGAAAAACCTGTATTTGATTCTGGTACAGCTGTTGATCATGTTGACAGAAATCTTCTATTTCACCACCAGTGTTCTTAATAGCTTTTTTCTATTATTTCCTTGTAATTCATGGCAAAATATTTTACGACGATTAGCAGAGACAATATTAGTAATGAATATTTTATTATAATACATAGTTTTATTTACATTGTATGTTGCCATAGTTTCTGCCAATTCCTCATCCCACTTCATACTCCTGAAAGTACTCTAGAAACCACTGATTTGTAGTCCGTCTTTATATAATTACTTTTTTTCCAGAATGTTAAATAGAATCAAACATGTATGCTTTTTTTTTCCTCTGACTTCTTTCCATCACCATAATTAATGTGAAATTATTTTATGTTGTTACATACAACATTAATCCATTTCATTTTATTGTTAAATAAAAATGAACTATATTGAAAAATCATAGACCGATTATTCTTTCATCAGTTGATAGATATTTCCAATTTTTGGTAATGATAAATAAAAGTGATGTAAACATGTATGTGCATATCTTTGATTATTTGCTTTCATTAATCTTGAGTAAATATCTAGTAGCAAAAATTATCGTTCGTACATTGTATATTTTTAGATATTTTTTAAAAGATTCAAATATTTTGCAAATTTGCGCTAATATTTTGCATTCCAACCAAGAAGTTTTCAGAGTTCCAGAAGCCCTGTATCTTTGCCAACAATAGATATTGTCATTTATTTAAATGTGTTGACTGACACATTTTCTCACACCTAATAATGTTGCAAAATTTTTCATGTTTTTATTTGGAACACATGAACTTTTTTTAGCATCCAAATAATTTGCCCTTTTAAAAATTGGATTGTTTTTCTCTTATATTTTTGTTATGAGAGCTATTTATAAATTTTAGATACTAGTACTATATCAAACGTGTATTTTGCAGGTATTTTTCCCAAACTGTGACTTATCCTTTCATTGTTTAGAGATATTTTTTAAAGCAGTGGTATTAATTTTAATGAAGCTAATTTTCTTAATATTTTGTTTATGTTTCATACTTTTCTTGTCATACATAAAACACAATGAACAAATTAAGAATAGCAATAACTTTTTCTTTGTATGAAGCTGTGTGCATTTAGGATTTATATTTTTGTGAGATTTCTACCTAATATAATTTTTTATATGTGGTTCAAGATATGGTTTGAGTTTCTTTTTTCTTTCTTATTTTTGGTGCTTGTTGATTATTCCACTACCATTTGTTTGAAAGACTACCCTTTCTCCACTGAGCTGTCTCTACCACTTTTTGGAAAAATAGTTAACTGTGTATTACACAAGTGGATCCATTTCTAGATTGTATGTTGTTTCATTGATCTTTATATTTACTCTGTCATCTGTACCACACTATACTGTAATAGCTTTAAAATATTATGTAAAATAAGGTAGAATGAGCCTTCCAAATGTTTTCAAAAATTATTTTAAGTAGTTTTCTTTTCCATATAAATTTTACCATCAGTTTGTTTTTTGGAAGAATTTGTATTAATAGTATTGAAATTTCCAATCCAAGAATGTATTATTTTTTCTTTTCCATATATTTAGATCTTCTTTAATTTCCATCATTACTGGTTTTTGGTTTTCTATATATAAATATTGCATGCATTTTATTTGATTTATATGTACATATATTAAGGTTTTATATTAATGTATACCTTTTTCTAATTTCAGTTTTCAATTGCTCATTGCTAATATATTTAAATGTAATCAATTTCATATATACAACTTTGTGCTTTGAAATATTATTAAATTAACTTTTTAGTTATAGTGGGTTTTTGCAGGTGGTATAGGATTTTCAACGAAGAAAATCTTGCAGTTAGCAAATTGTTGATTTTTTTTTTCCTTTCTGATATATGTTATTATTTCTTTTTGTTGCATTATTGCGCTAGCTGGAGTCTGCATGATGTTAGTTGAAATTGAGAGGTGAAGCCAGCTGGACTTCTGGGTCAGGTGGGGACACAAATAACTTTTCTGCCTTACAAAAGGTTTGTAAAATATGCCAATCAGTGCTCTTTAAAAACATCTTTAAGAGCTGCAACGCTCACCACAAGGGTCCACAGCTTCATTCTTGAAGTCAAGGAGACCACAAACCCACCGGAAGGAACAAACTCTGGACACAGAAATGTTAAAATCAAAAATCTTTTCTTGATGTCAATGTTGGGAGGAAATCATTCATATTCATTGAATATGATATTATCTACAGTTCATTTAAAAATTTCCTTTATCATATTTAGGAAAGCCACATTGATTTGTAGGTTTCTAAGAGATTTTATTATAAATGTATATCTATGTCAAATATTATCAAATACTATTTTTCTGCTTCAAGTAATATTTTTATGTGTTTCTCTTCTCAGATTCTACCCTTATTAGAAATATTTATGTGGGATAATTCTTTAACAATGAGAAAAAAGCCTCTCTTCTCTGGTCAATATAATATTTCTTTGTTGAAAATAGTAAGATCCATTGACTTTTGAATATATATTGCTTCTATACCACAATTGAAAAATAAGCACTTTAAAAGAAAGTCAACTTCAACCATTCTTGGTATGTATCTTTACTATCCTTACTATGGTATCAACATCAGGTACAACGTTTCATTTCAAAATTATTTTACAAGTCTGACTTGGTCTTGAAGAGGTTTACATAAGTTTTTAATACTCTGAGATACTACATTGTAGACAAGTATTCATCTTTCCTTTAACATTCCAAAAGTATGCTTTTTTCCTCTTTAGAAACATCTAAGAGCATACCTTCAATAAATTTAATTCTTCCAAGTGTCAGAGTTTAAGACTTTTGCAGGTCCCTGCAGCTTTTCATTGTGCAAAAATATCTCAGCCAAACATGTACTAATAATTCGTGGAAAATATTCTCAGCAGGCTAGGAATAAAGAAAACTTCCTAAATTTTATTAAGGAGAACCCCAGATGGTATAGTATGTTCTTGTAAAAAAAATAAAATTGTCGTTTCTCACCAATATATACTTAATTTTCCAAATACTGCAGTCTATGAAAGGAAACAAGAAAATGATAAATTAAATGTTGAGTTGAGTTTAAAAAAAGAAAAATAATAATAATGAAAGATTATTGTGTATGTAAAAAATGTTAATGAAACTACAGAAAAGCTGTAAGATATAACAAATAACATTTGAGATACTACAAAATAAAAAGGCAACTTATAAAATTTTATTTTGCATATTACAAGAAACAATTGGAAAAGTAAATAAAATATATTTTCATTCTCAATAAATAAGAAATCTTGAGGAATAAATGTGTTAAAACTTACATAAACCTAATATACTGAAAACATTCAATAAATTAAGGAAGGCATAAATTAATGAAGAGACAAACCACGTTTTTGAATTAGAAGACTTAACATTGTTGTTAGAAGAAAAACTTTAGATAAATTTTATTTAGCAGTGTTCATTTGAGCAAAGAATTATTTATAATTGGGGCAGTACTCAAAACTAGGAAAAGTTCAGAAAGCTCCAGACAGTGGGATAGGCAGTATTCATAGACAGAAAAAGCAAGTTAGATATAGGAACAGTTGGATTGGTTACAGCTGAATTTTTTAACTTTATGGGTATCATGTGATGATGTATTTGTCTTGTATAGGCAGAGTCTGATCAGTTGCAAGCCTGAGATTGTCTGAAGCTCAACTGCTGTGATTGGCTGAGACTCATCTATTTGTTATAAGAGTATACATTCAAGTTAGGTTGCAGTTTGTTTGCACAATAATTAGGTTTCAGTTCACTATGCAGGAATTCAAAATGCAGAGGCAGCTTTAGGCCTAATTCAATTTAATATAATATTGTTACATGTCAACTTTTTAAAAGTCATCTATAAATTCACCACTATTCCAATCCAAATCCCAGCATACTTTTTCATATATTGTGTTTAGTTGATTATAACATTACATAAAAATGCAAATAAATCAGAATAGTCAATATCATTTGGAAAATAAAATTGAAGAATTTTATTACCTGATATTAGGACTTACTTAAAAACTAATGTGATATACACAAGGTAGAATTTGCATAAGGATATATATTAGTCCATCCTTGCATTGCTATAAAGAAATGCCTGATAAGGATACATATGTAACAAACCTGCATGTTATGCACATGTACCCTAGAACTTAAAGTATAATAAAAAAAAAAAAAAAAATAGGAGGAAAAAAAAAAAAAAAAACCAGAAAGAAATGCCTGAGACTGAGTAATTTATACAGAAAAGAGTTTTAATTGGCTCACAGTTCTGCAGCTGTATAGGAAGCATAGCAGAATCTGGGAAGACCTCAGGAAGCTTACAATCATGGCAGAAAGTGAAGCAAGAGGTGGCATGTCACATAGTGAAAGCAGGAACAAGAGATTAAGGGGAGAGGTGCTACACACTATTAAATAATCAGATCTCAAGAGAAATCACTCACTGTCATGGGGACAATAACAAGGGAAATGGTGCAAACCCATTTATAAGAAGTCTCTGCCAGGCATGGTGTCTCACACTTGTAATCCCAGCACTTTTGAGAGGCCAAAACAGGCAGATCACTTGAGGTCAGGAGTTTCAGAACAGCCTGGGCAACATGGCAAAACTCTGACTCTACTAAAAATACAAAAATTAGCCAGGCATGGTGGCACACACCTGTAATCCCAGCTATTCAGGAGGCTAAGGCACGAGAATTGTTGTAACCCCATAGGTGGAGGTCTCAGTGAATTGAGATAAGAAGTCTGCCCCCATGGTCCAAATACTTCCCAGCAAGCCCCACCTCCAACACTGGGAATTACATTTCAATATGAAATTTGGTTTGGGGCACACATCCAAACTATATCATCCCAGTCCTGACCCCTCATAAATCTTATGTTCTCACATTTCAAAATGCAATCATGTCTTCCAAATAATCCCCTAAAGTCTTAACTCATTCAAACATTAACTCAAAAGTCCAAAGTCAGAAGTCTCATCTGAGACAAAGTAAGTCCCTTCCACATACGAGCCCATAAAATAAAAAACAAGTTAGTTACTTCCAAGACACTATGGGGCACCAGCATTGGGCATACATTCCTATTCCAAAAGGAAGAAATCAGCCAAAAGGAATTGGTTAAAAGTCCTGTACAAGTCCAAAACCCAGTAGGAGAGTCATTAAAACTTAAAGCTCATTAAAACTTAAAGCTCTAAAATAATCTCCTTTGACTCTATGTCCAACACCCAGTGCACACTGATGCAGTGGATGGGCTCCTAAGGCCTTGGGTAGCTCTGCCCCTGTGACTTTGCAGTGTTCATTCCTGGAGGCTGCTCTCACAGGTTGTTGAGTACATGCAGTTTTTCCACTCTGAGTGTACCAGCTGCTGCTAGATTTACTATGTGAGGATTTGGACAATGGTGGCCCTCTTATTGAAGATTCACTAGGAGGTGCCCCAGTGGGGACTGTCTGGGAGAACTCTTAACCTATGTTTTCCTTCCACACTGCCCTAGTAGAGGTTCTCTGTGAGAGCTCCAACCCTGAAACAGACTTCTGCCTGGACAGCCAAGCTATTCCATACATCCTCTGAAATCCAGGCAGAGGCTCTCAAGCTTCATTCTTTTTTTTCCCCCGCATATGTTATTGGGTAGAGGTGGTGTTTGGTTACATGAGTAAGTTCTTTAGTGGTGATTTGTGAGGTTTTGGCGCACGTATCACCAGAGCAGTATATACTGCAATCTATTTATAATCTTTTATTCCTCGCCCCATTTCCACGCTTCCACCCAAGTGCCCAAAGTAAATTGTTTTATTCTTATGCCTTGTGTTCTCATAGCTTAGCTTCCACACATCAGCAAGAACATATGATAATATGATATTTGGTTTGTTTTCCATTCCTGAGTTACTTCACTTAAAATAATAGTCTCCAGTCTCATTCACGTCACAGCAATGCCATCAACTCATTCATTTTTATGACTGAATAGTAGTCCATCATATATATATATATATATATATATATATATATATATGATTTATATATATTACTGTTTCTTTTTCAGTCCATTGATGGGTATTTGGGTTGGTTCCGTGATTTTGCAATTGCAAATTTTGCTGATATAATCATTAATGTGCAAATATCTTTTGCTTATAATGACTTCTTTTACTCTGGGTAGATATCCAGTACTGAGATTGCTGGATCAAATGGTGATTCTACTTTTAATTCTTTAAGGAATCTCCACATCATCTTCTATAGTGGCAGTTTGAGTTTACATTCCCACCAGCAGTGCAGAAGTATTCCCTGATAACTGCATCCACACCAGCATCTACTGTTTTTTGATTTTTTTGACTGAATCAAACAACATATCAAAAAGATAATCCACCATGATCAATTGGATTTCATATCAGGGATGCAGGGATGGTTTAACATACACAAGTCAACAAAGGTGATACACCACATAAACAGAATTAAAAACTAAAATCACATGATCATCTCAATAGATGCAGAAAAAGTATTTGACAAAATCCAGCATTGCTTTATGATTAAAAATCTCAGCAAAACTGGCATACAAGGGACATACATCAATGTAATAAAAGTCATCCATGACAAACCACAGTCAACATAATACTGAATGGGGAAAAGTTGAAAGCATTCCCTGTGAATACTAAAACAAGACAAGGATGCCCAGTCTTACCACTCCTATTCAACATAGTACTGGAAAACCTAGCCAGAACAATCAAACAAGAGAAAGAAATAAAGGGAATCCAAATTGTTAAAGAGAAAGTTAACTGTCACTGTTTTGCTGATGATATGATTGTTTGCCTCAAAAACCCTAAGGACTCCTCCATAAAACTCCTAGGACTGATTTAAAAAATTTGGCAAAGTTTCCAGATGCAAGATTAATGTACAGAAATCAGTAGCTCTTCTATACACCAATAGTAACCAAGCAGAAAATCAATTCAAGAATTCAACCCCTTTTACAATAGCTGCAAGAAAATTAAATACTTAGGAATATACTTAATCAAGGAACCAAAAGACCTCTACGAGGAAAACTATGTAACATCGTGGAAAGAAATCACAGACAACACAAACAAATGGAAACTCATCCTATGCTCATGGATGGGTAGAATCAATATTGTGAAAATGACCATACTGTCAAAAGCAATCTACAAATTTAATGCATTACCCATCAAAATACCACCATCAATTTACAAAGAATTAGAAAAAAAACACTATTCAAAAATTCATATGGAACCAATAAAGAATCCACATAGGCAAGGCAAGACTAAATAAAAAGAAAAAATCTGGAGACATCACACTACTTGATTTCAAACTACACTATAAGGCCATAGTCACCAAAACAGCACGGTACTGGTATAAAAATAGGCACACAGACCAATGGAACAGAATAGAGAACTCAGAAATAAACCCGAATACTTACAGTCAACTGATCTGTGACAAACGATACAAAAACATAACGTGGGGAAAGGACACCCTTTTTAATAAATGGTGCTTGGATAATTGACTAGCCACATGTAGGAGAATAAAACTGGATCCTCATCTTTCACCTTATACAAAAATTAGCTCAAGAAGAAATAAGGACTTAAATATAAGACCTGAAACTATAAAAATTCTAGAAGATACATTGGAAAAACTCTTCTAGACATTAGCTTAAGCAAGGATTTTATGACCAAGAACCCAAAAGCAAATGCAATAAAAACAAAGATAAATAGGTGGGACTTAATTAAGATAAAGAGCTTTTGCACTGCAAAAAGAACAGTCAGCAGAGTAAACAGACAACTCATAAAGTGATTCTTCACAACCTTTACATCTGACAAAGGACTAATATCCAGAATCTACAACAAATTAAAACAAATCTGTAAGAAAAACACAAACAATTCCATCAAAAAGTGGGCTAAGGACATGAATAGATAATTCTCAAGAGAATATATACAAATGGCCAACAAACATGAAAAAATGCTCAACATCACTAACGATCAGGGAAATGCAAATCAAAACCACGATGCAATACCACCTTACCTTTTTCTCATTGTCTTGGCCATCATCACTTGCCTCCATTTTAGTTATACAAATTTATCAAGTGGTTGCCCACTTGAATTCTTCTCTTGAAAATGGACTTTTCTTTCCTATCACATTGCCAACCAGCATATGTTCTAAACTTGTATGCTCTGCTTCTCTTTTAAATATAAGTTCCAGATTTAAGTTATTGTTTTGCTCCTGCATATTTGTATAAGCTATTAGGAGCAGCAGGCTATATCTTTGAACACTTTGCTTCTTAGAAATATCTTTTTCCGGATACCATAACATATCACTCCTGAGCTCAAAGTTCTACAGATCACTAGGGTAAGGGCAGAGTGCAGTAAAGTTTTTTGCTAAGGCATAACAAAAGTGATATTTGCTCCAGTTGCTGATAAGTTTCTTATTTCAACTTGAGAACTCAGCCTGGACTTCATTGTCCATATCACTATCAGCATTTTGGTCACAATCAATTAACCAGTCTCTAGGAAGTTACAAACTTCCCCTCATCTTCCTGTCTTATTCTGAACCTTCCAAGCTTTTCTTACCTCTGTTACCCAGTTACAAAGTTGCTTCCACATTGTCAGGTATCTTTATAGCAATATCCCACTCCTTGGTACCAATTTCCTATGTTAGTCCATTCTTGCACTGCTATAGAGAAATTCCTGAGCCTGGGTAATTTATAAGAAAATAAGTTTAATTGGGCTGGTTGTGGTGGCTCACGCCTGTCATCCCAGCACTTTGGGAGGCCGAGGCAGGTGGATCACGAGGTCAGGAGATCAAGACCATCCTGGCTAACACGGTGAAATCCTGTCTCTATTAAAATACAAAAAATTAGCCAGGCTTGGTGGCAGGTGCCTGTAGTCCCAGCTACTCAGGAGGCTGAGGCAGGAGAATGACGTGAACCCAGGAGGCAGAGCTTGCAGTGAGCTGATATTGCACCACTGCACTCCAGCCTGGGCAACAGAGTGAGACTCCATCTCAAAAAAAAAAAAAAAAAAGAAAATAGGTTTAATTGGCTCATGTTTGTGCAGGCTTTGCAGAACGAATAGCAGCATCAGCTACTGGGGAGACCTCAGGAAGCTTGCCATCATGGTGGAAGGCAAAGCATGAGCAGGCACATCACATGGCAAAAGCAGCAGCTAAACGACCAGATCTCATGATAACTCACTATTGCAAGGACAGTACCAAGTGTGATAATGCTAAATCACTCATAAGAAATCTGTCTCCATAATCTAATTACCTCCCACCAGGTTACATTTCCAAAATGAGGAATTAAATTTCAACATGAGATTTGGGCAGGGACACACATCCAAACTATATTATGCTAACTTAAAGGTTAATGGAACAGAGAAGATAATTCATATCTATGGATATCCACACATATGTTCAATACTCAAATGATTTTAGACAAATATACCAATACAATTCATGGAGAAATATATTTTCAAGTAAATTACGCTGAAACAATTGATTATCTATATGGAAAATAATGAACCTCAAATCTGTCTTCAAATATGTCATTAACATTATCTCAAAATCGCTATGGGCCTTATGGTTAAAGCTAAATCTAAGATATGTTTACTAGAAAAACAGAAGATGGTTCTGATCTCAAGTTAGGCAATATGAATTAGAAAAGTCACAAAAAGCATAATCATATAAGAAAAAATAATAAATTGCATTTTATCAAAATTAAAAACTTCGACTCAGACATCACTAAAAAAATAACAACATAATCTTGGTGTGGAAAAATATATACACACTACATATATCAAAGAACTTTATCAATAATATATAAAGAACTATATTTCTGTAAGAGAAACAACATATACTGCTCTCAGAAGTAAGAATGTCAGTAAAATTCATCTTAGCAAAGTATCATTATTTTAATGACTTTATCATGAACTCTCATTTCAGTTATTGCCATTATAATATTTGCTAGTTCATAAAGAATAAAATGATGTTTCAAAGTAATTTTCATATACATTTTTCTGATTAGAAATCAGGGGACATTTTCCCTTTTTGTTATCTGATTGGTTCTTACTACTTATAATACCTTTTAGAGAAATTCATTTTTAATAAGTATACTTAGGTTTGAATCTTCTGTAGTATGTACTTTAATACATAAAACACAATTTCATAAATATGTCTTTCTGAAAAGTAAATTATTGAACTGAACAATTAAATCAATGTGAATTTTTATTACTTGAAAGAGAAATGCATGACAGCTGTATACAGCATATTTTTCCATCAATGTTTAGTTTAATGAGACAGATAAAAAGATCCAGACTATTATTTTGTTTACCTTATCATATGAATGTAGTGAAAAGATTAATACACTTTTAGAATGCCTGGCCAAGTAACTGTTTTAACCTGAATCACAACTACACCAGAAAGTGTGATGTGTGAAGTAGCCATGTGTTAAGAAATGTCATGTGTTAATAAAAGTTCAGACTTTTTCTGGACCAGAATGGCTTCACACTTGAAAAGCTGAATTCAGCTGGACAGGGTCAAGCAATACAGTGACATTTGTTTTGGATTATATATGACATTTTATTTATTTATTTATTTGCTATTAGGCCACAGACATCTTTAAAAATAGAGTATCTCAATATTTTCATGAGGTCATAACAAAAGCATTATTTTTAGTGATGTTTTCCTTTCTTATCTCAAGCCTTTGAGATATATTTCTTGTAGTTAAAATAGTTAATTATATGCTTTAGGTTTAATGGGGGTAGAGGATAGGTTTGTAATCACATTACCTGTCCTTACATGGACTTCCATGTGAGTATTTATCTCCTTATATAATACAATATGTTTGTCAATGTAAACATGATTATACTCTTCCTTTGTTAGTCTTTCAACTCTGTTTACATAATAGAGCCTAATTCCGATGCAATAGTGTCACCCAGGGCCACATGTTTTCCATCATCTTCAAGCCCAAATTTGCTTCACTGAATATTTTTAAAAATCAATATCTGTGTAAAAAAATCAATGTCTACATTCGGATTCCTGTAGATAATGGAAAACAATATTGGACAATTATCCAGCAATTTTCCTTGTGATTTTTTAATAGTCAGAAAAGCACACAGTTATGTATCATTTAACAATGTAGATACATTCTGCAAAATGTGTTGTTTATAATTTTATTATTGTATGAATATCATAAAGTGTACTTACACAAACCTAGATAGGATAGCCTACTATAAACCTAGGATATATGATATAGCCAATTGCTCCTAGGTTATAAACCTGTAGACCATGTTACTGTACCAAATACTATAGGCATTTGTAACACAATGATAATTATTCATGTATTTGCTCATTCCATAGACCCCAGTGATCATGTCAAAGGAACACACAGGAATATTTGCTTGTAAAAATTCCAGTCACTTTTTGGTCCTACAAGGGAAATTTTCTCATTGGCTTTGACTTGTTCTATGGCTAACAGACCCCTCAAATTTCCACAAGACTATGCTTTATATGGCCATCTTTTTAATTCTTCAGTTCCCTCTATAATCCACCATTCCACTGGAAAGAAATGCAGCCCAAGCCATAGAAGAGTACTTTGTAATTTCCAAGCCCTAGAGTTATCCTGGGGAGAGTCTGGAAGACTGTGTGAAGGAAAGGTCTTGAGAACAGCTTCAGGTAATTTACCAGACCCAGGAATAACAAGAGGACACAATTTTTAAGCTTTGCTCATAGCAAGCTGGATAGTATTTGGTGATATAGAAATGGCAGCTGCTGCAGACATTAGACTATCTCAGGCAGAAGATTGGAGTACTAAGTGGAGCATGGGAAGGGCCTGAGCAGCCAGAATTGAGTGATGAGTGTGAAGTGCACGTTAGTTTAAGTTCTGGAGTTGGGCTCTTCTACTTCATGGAACCACAGCAAAAAGAGATTCACGGGAGCTTCAGTTTTGCCTGGGAGGCAAGATTTGGAGAAAGAGATCGCTTTGCAATTTAAGGCAGCTCTGCATGTTACTTTCTTGTGTGCTACAGCTTGCTTACTTAGTCAGATTGAGAAATAAACTCCGTAATTTACGAGGAGTAACAGGGAGGCAAGTTCTATATGCACTTGTCTGGACTAGGAGATTAGGCCACTTATCTTTTTCCATACAAGAAACTTGGTGCAGCAGCAGTTTCTTCAGGCTTCACCAGGCTTTTGGCAACTACCCTGCAGATTCCAGCAGATGTGGTGCTTTCATTCACCATTGGGGGGCCCAATTGTGGAATTGCCCAGTCCAGCTGAACCCAGCTTTGCCTCCACTTTGAGACTGAATGTGAAACTCATGTGTATTCCACAGCCTAGCCCACTGTCTTTGACACAGAAGAGTACTTCTTCTGCTCTTACCTGCAAGTGCCACATTAGCCTGGTGGTTGATCTGCACACCCTACAAAAATTATGTTGACACAAGTGGACAGCACTTGGGAATAATATGTCTCTTGTGACCCCTGCCACACTGGCTACACAGGAGACTGTAAAGCCTGTTTACACTCCAACCACATTTCAACTAAAACTGGCATTTGAGAAAGTCACACTCAGACTTTCTATAACCAAGGAAGTCAGCACATGCAGAAATCATTGAACACACGAAGATAAAAAGCCAGATGTCCCTGCACAAGACACATTACAGTCACAGGCTCAAGAAAAAAAAAAAAGTCCCATCTTAATGAATGTAAATTAAAAAACAAGAAATTACAGTTTCTCCAGATGAGAAAAAAATTCAGCATAATAATTATTTATTAAAAAGCAGGGGATAGTGAAATTCACGATGGAGTCTAACACAAATGAAAAAAAGTTTAATGCCAGATAAATTCAAAATAATGTTTTAAAGAAGCTAAATTAGATCCAAGAGAAATCAGAAAACCAATTCAAAGAAATTAGAAAATTAAAATCAGATATGAATAAGAAATTTACCAAGGACACATATATAAAAAATAGCGCTTCTGGAAATAAAATATATATATATATATTTAAAAAAATACACAGTACAGTAGAAATCTTCAACAAAGACTGACCAAGGAGAAGAATCTGAGAACTTGAAGAACAGTCTTTTGAATTAATCCAGTAAGATGAAAATTTTAAGAAGAATAAGAAGGAATGAACACAGTGTTCAATAAAAATGGACCTACTAAAGTCTTAAAATTTATGAATGATTGGTTTTATTGAGGAGAAATAAACAAAAAAAATTGAAAAATCTATTTATAGAAGTAATTGGTAAAACTTCTCAAGTCTCGCAAGACATTTAGACATCCATATACAAGAGACCCAACAAACACCAGTAACATCGGTATGACCACAATATATAATCATCAAACTGTCTAAAATAATGTGAAGCAAAAATTGTTAAAATCAGCAAGAGAAAATTGTCTATCCATCTAAAAAGAAACTCCATCAGACTCATAATGGATTTCTCAGAAGAAACCTTACAAATCAGGAGAGACTGTGAACCTATTTTTAGGGTGCTTAAATTAAAAATTGTCAACCATAAAATATATATCCTGTTAAAATAATTTTTATAAATGAAGGCACAACAAAGTATTTCCTAAACAAACTCTGAAGGAATTTGTCACCACCAGACTAGCCATACCAGAAATGCTTCCATTTTAGAATTCTAAACATTAGAAAGAAAAGATCATTTCTGATTATCATAAAAATACATGAAAGTGCAAAACTCACAGATCTCATAAAACAATAACATAAGGAGAAAGAGAGAAAGAAATTAAATGGCAAACAGTACTGCACCAAACCACAAAAACAGAGAGACAGACAGGAGAAATAAAATAAAAAAAGATAGTCAATAAAATGACAGATAAAAATGAACATTATGACAAAAACAACCCTTACATGTCGATATTAATTTTGTCTGTAAATGAATTAAATACTACACATAAAAACATGTAGTGTGCAGATTGGGCTTAAAATAATAATAAAAATCTAACCATTTACTGCTTACAAGAAACTCACCTTACTGGTAAACACACTTATAGACTGAAAGTAAAGAGGTGAGAAAATATTCCACACAAATGCAAATCAAAAGCAAGAAGGTGTAGCTCAACATACATCATATAAAACAGACTTTAAATCAAAAACCGTGAAAGAAATACAAAGAAAGCCCCTATAGAGTGAAAGAAGGATCAACTTAGGAAGGGGATACAATAATTTTAAATATATATGCACCCAACACCAGAGCACCCAGATTAATCAAACAAATATTACTAGATTTAAAGGACGATATATACAGAAACTCAATTATAGTGAGGTTTTGACATCCCACTCACAGCACTTGAGAGATTATTGAGACAGAAAAGGAGCAAGGAAACACTGGAATTAAATTGGATTTTAGAACAAATAGACCTAACAGATATTTACAAACTATTCTAAACAACTTCAGAATATATATTATTCTCATTAGCACAAGAAACATTTTCTAAGAGATCATATGTTAGGCCATATATATTAGAGCAAAACTAAACAAAATTGTAACTAAACAAAATAGTAACAAAAAATGCAAATAAATCAACAAGAGAAAGTTGTTTTTTATAAAAGATTTTAAAACTTAGTTAACTGGTAGATAGACTAACCAAGAAAGGAAAAGTTCAAAATAAACATAATAAAAATGAAAGAGGAAATGTTACAATTAATATCACAAAAATGCAAAAGATCACTAGAGAATGCTGTGAACAACTCTGAATTCACAAACTTGAAAACCTAGAGAAAATTAATAAGTTCCTGGAAACATACACCTTGTCATGACTGAAAAAGGAAGAAATCAAAAAGGACCAGTAATGAGTAGTGAGATTGAATCAGCAATAAAAAAACTTCCAAATTAAAATAAACCTACAGACAAATAGATTCAGAGCCAAATTCTACCAAATGTACAAAGGATAACTTGCACCAATCTTATAGAAAATATCTGAAAAAATTATGGAGGAAGGAATCCTCCATAATACATTCTACAAAGCCAGTATCATTTTGCTATCAAAGCCATACAAGGACACAACAGAGAAAATTATAGACCAATATCTTTAATAAACAGATGTAAACATTCTCAACTAGAAAACTGGATCCAACAGCACATTAAAACAATAATACACCACAATCAAGTGGGCTTTTTTCCATATATGCAAGGATGGTTCAACATATGCAAATCAATAAATATCATTCATCACATAAACAGAATTAAAGACAAAAAACGTAATTATCTCAACAGATAGAGATAAAGCATTTGGCAAAAGTCAGCATCCTTTAATAATAAAAATCCTCAATAAACTAGATATAGAGAGAAGAAAATGCAAAACAATAAGACTCATATACAACAAACTCATCACCAACATCATACTGAAGAGGAAAGTGTTGAAAGCAATCCCCCTAAGAACTGTAACAGGACAATGATACCCTCTTTCACCACTAGTACTGGAAGGCCTAGCCAGAGAAATCAGGCAAGAAATAAAGGTAATTCAATGAAAAAGGGAAGGTCAAATTATCTCTGTTCACTGATTATATGATCTTTTTTTTTTGGAGCAAAACTGCAAATTTATTTTGGTCACCTAGCTTCAGGGAAGTAGGTGGGTAGGGAGAGGTCTGTCAGCCTCCGGCAAAGAAGGCCGACAGAGTCCCCTGGTGGGGCTCTTGGGCGGGGTTCCTAATACAGTCCTGACATCCCGACAGGAGTGGGGCTGGGAAGTCCGCGCGTGGCATCCATCCAGAGCGGCTTTTCTAGGAGTGGGAGGGCAATAGGTGGGGCACGGGTGTGTCAGGGGGCATTCCGCAAGTGCGACCAAGTAAATCTTAGTCTCTTCGGATTGACGTCACCTGGCGCATGTCCGGTTGGTCTGCACCTTCCCGTGCGCCGGCTGCATTTTCACCCACGTGGGAAAAGTTGGTGATGAAGAACCCGGAAGTGCGCCATCTTGCCTCCGTTCATCCAAACAGTCCAACCTTTTATTGGTAATAGTGATAAGGGGCACCGTGGTCTGTCTGGCTACTTCCTGCTGTTAAGGGGCGTTGTTAAGGTCGGGGCCCATGGTTGGCATTTGGACGTATGGAATCTTGGCACGGATAAATTTGATCAAAACAGGGACAAACATAAAATAAGGCATAGTATTAGTATAGGAATGAGGAATGGAAGCATTTGTTGGAATATGGACAAAACCCAGAAGGATACTCCCGGCAAGGCTGGGGAGTATGAGATAGTTAAGAAAATTTAGTAAGTTTGAGGCGAGTGGGGGAAAGCCAAACTGATTTCCACTGATTGCTTTCGGTAGGGGCCCTTTTTAGTTGGGAATGAGGAATGAGTGCGCAAAGTAGTTGTTGGCCAGGCAGCAATTAAGGAGTGGAGTTTTTTGTGGAGTGGATGGCTTTCAGCATACTCCTACTACAGAGATATTGGATGGAAGGCTAGGTCCAGAGAATGACGGCAAAACAGAATAGGTAGCCTCGCTGTTGATTAAAAAATTAATTGTCTTACCCACTACCAGGAGAGTTACCCACGGCTCGGCATGGGTGATGGGGGTCCCCGAGTCTCGGCACCTTCAGTTATCATCGTCCAGATGTAGGAGCTGGAAGGAGCTCCCAGGATCCTGGGAAAGGGGGTCACGTGGAGACGCAACACCTGTTCTCAGGGTGGGGCAATCAGACTTCCAGTGTCCTCCCTGCTAGCAAGCAGGGCAGGGGGGTTGCTGGTGGACGAGGGTTAGGACATTCACTGGCCCAATGTCCTGATGCCTTGCACTTATAGCAAGGCTGCATTGGGGCTCAGGGACCTTGTGGACACCTGTTGGCATAGTGTCCTACCTTGTCGCACTTATAGCAGGCTTCTTTTGCAGCCTTGGAGTCTGTGGGGTGTGTACTCTCTGGCCTGGGGTTACGACTGGGCTGTAAAGCTGCTTCTAGGAGCTGTGCTTTCTGTTTAAGGCGAGCCTGCCGTCTCCTCTCTGGAGTTATAGACCTTAAGGGCTAATTTAACTTGGTCTTGTATTGGTGTCTGAGGACCATCCTCTACATTTTGAAGTTTTTTACGAATGTCAGGAGCTGACTGAGAAATGAAATAAGATGCCAAAATGGTGGCCCCTGTGGGGGAGGCTGGATCTAACCGGGTATACTGGGTTAGAACCTCAGTCAGTTTAGGGTAGAGGTTAGGATAACCTGGAGGTCATGCCAAGTTAAGTCATAGGCCTGACAAAGGTATCTAACTTCCTTTATGTATATGGTAGGATTAGCTGAGAAATCACCTAAACGCTTCTCAGTTTTGGAAAGATTGGCCAGTGAAAAAGGGACATGTACTCTGACTACCGCCTCCGCCCCAGCTACCTCTCGCAAAGGTGCTAACACTGTAGGAAGGTGTGGGCATGAGTGAGGGTGTCAGCAGGGCACTTAGAGCGGGTGTGTGCAGAGATAGGGGACTCTAGGTGGCCGACTGAGGACGTGGAAGGGGGCGCGGGTGCGAGTGGGCTACTAGTCGATGAGGAGCAAGGAGGAGGAGGAGTCTGGGTAGGAAGGGAGGGGGTGGAGAGAGCGGGGACAGAAGGAGGAGTATAGGGCAGATCGGGACGAGAGCGTAAGGGCCAAAAGCCTTGTATGTAATTAATTTCAGACCACTTGCCTAGCCGCTGGCAGAAATTGCTGAGGTCGATCACGCCACAGTGGAAAGGAAAATTAACTGCTTCCTCCTAAGGTCTTGTTCAAGCTGTAAGGTTTTTAAATTGGCTAGGAGGCACCCTAAGGGGGTGCTCTTTGGAAATTTGGACTGGGGGGTTCCCATTTGTTTCCTCTTTACTTACACAATGGACACAATGGAAATGGAAGTGGATCTCTGCCTGGCTTCAAAGTGTCCTTTGGAACCAGCAGAAACAGGACTGGAGGCTCATGGAGCCAACGTGGAGATTACCTTCAGGCGGACGTCTCCATCCTGAACCAGTCTCCCGAGCCATATGGTGGCTCCCCAGCCACTTGGTGGCTCAAAAGTGGACCTCGGACCTGAGCAGGATTTTTGGCCGAGGGAGGTAAAGAGGAGACAAGGGCACTTACCCCAGAGAGGTCGTGAGAGGGAGGGAAGTGGGTCTCAGGTCCTGGTCTGTCCGCAGAGTGGAAGGAGGAGGAGGAGGCTCCCCGGACCCTGGGGGCCCTGAGGAGGGGTCTCCTCCCGGGTTCGGCACCAACTCATTTGTTTTTCTAAGACCACCAGAGCGGGCACAAAAGAACCAGCGAGTAGGTAAGGATAGGAGCAAAACTGCAAATTTATTTTGGTCACCTAGCTTCAGGGAAGTAGGTGGATAGGGAGAGGTCTATAGGCCTCCGGCAAAGAAGGCCGACAGAGTCCCCCGGTGGGGCTTTCAGGCGGGGTTCCTGATACAGTCTGGAAATCCCGACAGGAGTGGGGCTGGGAAGTCCGCCTGATTATATGACCTTATATTTAGAAATCCCTAAAGACTCTTTCAAAAAACCTCTTAGAATTGATACAAAAAAATTCAGGAAAGTTTCCACATATAAAATCAACCTACAAAACTTAGTGGCATTTCTACACACCAATAACAATCAAGCTTAGAAACAAATCAGGAATACATTCCCATTTACAATAGTTACAAAAAAAAAAAGTCTAAGAGAATATTTAACCAAAGAGGTAAAAGACCTCTAAAAAGAAAACTATAAAACACTAATAAAAAGTTGTGGATGACACAAAGAAATGGAAAAACACTCTATGATCATGGATTGGAAGAACCAATATCATTAAGATAACCTAAGTATCCATAAACAGATTAATGGATGAAGTAAATGTAGTATGTGTATATGTGTGTGTATATTGGAATGGAATATTATTCAGCCATAAAAAAGGAATGAAATCATATCTTTTGCAGCAACATGGCAGCAACTGGAAACCATTATATTGAGTTAAACAACTCAGAATCAGAAAATCAAATATCACATGTTCTCAGTTATAAGTGAGAGCAAAATAAAGTATATACATGGACATATGGTGTGGAATAATCGTCATTGGAGATCCCAAAGTGTGGGAGGGTCAGAGGGGGAGTGAGGTATGAGAAATTACTTAATGAATACAAAGTACATTGTTCAGGTGATGGTTACCCAGACTTTATCGTTATGTAATATATCCATACACAAAATGGCATTTGTATGCCTTAATTTATACAAATTAAAAATGTAAAAATACTATATTGCTTAAACAGAGTGGATGAATTAGATAGATTTTCCCCAAAGTATAAAATAAATTGACCACTAGCATTAATTTTTTTTTGTCATTCATAGATAATATATAGTTGTCTTCTATCAATAAAGGGTTTATGGGCAATATCATGATGATTATTATTGAGAAGGTTTCCAAAGTAAAACAAAAACAACTTATTTCATACCTAAGAGTGTGTGTGTGTATAGAAGTCCCCTTAATTTGCAGTTTCACTTTCCACAGTCTCAGTAACACATGTTCAACTTCAGTCTTAAAATATTTAATAGATAGTTTTCAGAAATGTTATAAGTTCTGAACTGCCCTCTGTTCTGTGTAACATGATCCTACATCATTCCAACTGGATGTGAATAATCCCTTTGTCCATCATACTCACACCATATATGCTACCTGCCCCTTAGTCACTGAGTAGCCATTTCAGTTAAGAGATTGAAAAATCATGGTATACCTAGGATCCAGTACTATTCGCAGTTTTAGGCATTCACTGTGGGTCTTCAAGTGTATCCTTCACAGACAAGGGGTTTGACTATAGTCTCGTTTTGCTTGTAACTGAGCTGTAAAAGAGTAATAAAAAGAACCTCAATATTTCCTTGGAAAATTATTTGAGTCAGTTGCCGCCTTCTCTCATTTTAAGAAAAGAGGTTCAGCCCAAGATCAGAGCATTAACAATAATGATGAGATACTGGCGTCAGAGAAGTGCATTACACCTTCTTTGGAAAAAGTTTTCCACTTCAAGACTATACTAAAAATATGTAAAACTGAATTCCTCATGAAATATTCAGCAGATTGAATCTACATGTTTCCTTAAAAGTTATATATGATTTATATAATAAATTAATAAAGACCAATACTTAGTAATTGTATTAGCCTGTTTTCACACTGCTATAAAGAACACCCAAGACTGCATAATTGATAAAGGAAACAGGTTTAATTGACTCACAGTACCACATCATTTGGGAGGCCTCAGGAAACTTACAATCATGGCTGAAGGTGAAGGGGAAGCAAGCATCTTCTTCAAAAGGCAGGAGGATAGAGAAGAGCTAAGGAGGAACTTCCAAACCTTATAAAACCAGCCAATCTCGTGAGAATCCACTCACTACCATGAGAACAGCATGGGGGAAACCACCTGCATTATCCAATGACCTCCCTCCCTGGAACTGTGGGAATTGCAGGTCCCTCCCTAAATACATAGAAATTACAATTTGAGATGGGATTTGGACGGGGGCACAGAGTCAAACCACATCAGTAAAACCTTATCAGTAAATGTGCTGAAAAATTTCAAATGCAAACATTCTATATATTCTTATGTATACACTCTGATTCTGTTTGGCAGTTAGTCTTGAATGACAGAATTTAACTTTACAAATTATTTGAATAATATGACATTAATAGAATCAATTCCCTGCATGCGTTATATAATATATATTTGTGTCTTGAGGCAATTGACATGAATTTACAAAATCTCAAATGTATCTGTGTCTGTTATTATTCATAAATTACTAACCCTGAACCACTGTATGATTTATGTTTTCAAGACATAATTTTTTTAAATTTATGTATTAATTAAATAACCAACATCTATTGAATAGCCCTTTGAGATATAACCCACATATTCGTGATTTCTTAGAGAATCTCATTGAAGACTTAGGGTGCAAGAGAATCTTAAGTCATCAAAGAAATTTCAAGTTAATATAAAATACAATGAAAAAAGAAGGGGAAGTTAGATAAATCAATACTTATTGAATGCATGCTATATGTAATTTATTTGCATATATAATCTGATATATCCTTTACAACCTACAAATTCGATATTTTATAATAAGGAGATTAATTTTGATGAGATTATGTGATTTTTCAGAAGATAAAGCAACTAGTAAGTGTAGAAGTAGGAATTTGAGCTCTGATCTATTTGATTCAAATACACTTGTGCTTGCCACTAAATTGTGCTACTCATGAGTTAGGTACTCCAAAATTTTTGTGTTTCAAGAATTCCACAACTAATGATGAATGGTACCAACATTTCAACCAACTAATACTACTATGATTTCAGTTTATTTCTTTCTTATTCTTTTACTTTGGACAAAACATTTAAAGACAAATTATGATGCCAATAATAGAACTTCCATTTAAATAGAACATTTTTGAGTAAACCAACTTTATGTTCATACATGAGACTTTATTAAACTTTTCCCCACGCATTTTCTGATTTATTACACAAAGCAATAGAAATAACTTCCATAAAATTGTATCATATGAAATTATTGTTTGAAGATCAAAAACAAAATACAGACAATTTTATATTATTCAAAGTAATATAATTTTCTTCATATAAAAAGCAAAGGACACTCATAATCATCAGTGAGTTTATCAAGTTCACACAGGTAGGGAACAGTAGATCTGGAATCAAAGACTTTTGAATGTCAAGTTGAATGCAATTTTCAGTGAATTAAGGATGTCTTTAGTGATGATAGGTGTTTCTGAAGTTGAAACAGGAAAGGCAACCAAACAATATTTTCAGTGCAGTTCATGCCTACTGTTTCATCTTTGAGCTACTATAAAATTGTTCTTCTCACGGATATGCTGGACACTTGGTTTGAGTTGTTGGAAGCAGTTAAGAATGTAGAAATAACAGTAAAAATTGAAGCAGACAGGTTACTGGCCAAAATAGAATTTGTGGTATTGTTCAGTTTTATTTTAAAAAGAAAGTATTAGCAGGATATTTACAACATAAAATCTATGCCTTGAAAATATAGTTATTAAACTTACTAGACACAGTTATGATATTAGAAGCCATTTAATGTTGTCTTTGAATTCTCCTATATTTCACCAAAAATATGTGGCACATGAAATCTATGCCTTAAAAATAATTTTAAAACTTGACATACAAAGGAATGATATTACAAGCTGTTGAATATTGTATTTGAATTCTTTCATACGTTACAACTAAAGCACCCTCTTTAAAGTTACAACTTTTGTAGTGTTGTACTCCATATATTCCCTTGAAATGAATGTCTAATTATAATTAAAAAGGAATAAAAGATAAACATTTATCCACAATGTATTTTCACATGCTTTAAATTATAAACAGAGTTATTTGTCCTTGCATGTATTCTGTATATATATTCTGTTAATATTGAGTTGAATGAATTAATTAAACATAACTTCTATATACTTATGTTAGAATTACATATAAGGCAATAATTATTTTTATTTCAATAGATTTTGGGGTGAAGGTGCTTTTGGTTACATGGATAAATTCTTTAGTGGTGATTTATAAGGTTTTAGTGTACCTGTCACCCAAGAAGTGTACACTGTACCCAATTTGTAGTCTTTTAACCCTCACCTCCCTCCCAACATCCCCCAACAGGGCTCCAAAGTCCATTATATCATTCTTATGCTTTTGTGTCCTCAGAACTTAACTCCCACTTATAAGTGAGAATATATGACAATTCATTCTCCATTTCTGAATTACTTCACTTAGAATGATGGCCTCTAGTTCCACCCAAGTTGCTGCAAAAGACATTACTTTGTTCCTTTTATGGCTGAGTAGTATTCCATGGTATATATAAGTACCAACTTTTCCTTATCCACTCTTCGGTTGATGGGCACTTAAATTGCTTCTATATCTTTACAACTGCTAATTTTGCTGCTGTAAACATGCCTGTATAAGTGTCTTTCTTCATATAATCATTTCATTTCTTTTAGGTAGATACCAGTAGAGGGATTGCTAGATTGAATGGTATTTCCAGTTTTATTTATTTAAGGGATCTCCATAATGTTTTCCACAGTGGTTGTGCTAATTTACATTTTCATCAGCAGTGTAAAAGTGTTCCCTTTTCACTACATCCATGCCATCTATTGTTTTTTGACTTTTTAATTGTGGCTGTTCTTGCAGGAGTATGGTGGTATCTCATTTTGGTTTTGACTTTTATTTCCCTGATTAATGATGTTAAGCATTTTTTTATATGTTTGTTAGCTGTTTGTATGTATTCTTTGCAAAAATGTCTGTTCATTTCCTTTGCCCACTTTTTGATGGAATTCTCTTGCTGACTTGTTCGAGTTCCTTGTCAATTCTGGATATTAGACCTTCATTGGATGCATAGTTTGAAAATATTATCTCCCACTCTGTGAGTTGTCTCTCTACCCTGCTGATTATTTATTTGGCTGTGCAGAATATTAGAGTTTAATTAGATCCCAGTTACTTATTTTTGTTTTGTTGCATTTGCATTCAGCGTCTTAGCCATGAATACTTTGCCTAAGCCAATATCCAGAAGAGTTTTTCCAATGTTATCTTCTACAATTTTCAGGGTGTTAGGTCTTAGATTGAAGCCTTTGATCCATCTTATAGTTGACTTTTGTGTAAGGTGAAGAATGGGGATTCCATTACATTCTTCTACATGTGGCTTGCCAGTTTTCCCTGTACCGTTTAACAAATAGGGTGTCCTTTCCCCAATTTATTTTTTGTATGCTTCATCAAAGATCAGCTGGCTGCTAAGTGTTTGGCTTTATTTTTGGTTTCTCTATACTGTTCCATTGGTCTATGTGTTTACCATGCTGTTTTGGTAACTATAGCCTTGTAGTATAACTTGAAAACAGATAATGTGATGCCTACAGATTTGTTCTTTTTGCCTATTATTACTTTGGTTATGCAGACTCTTTTTTGGTTCTATGAATTTCAGGATTTTTTTTTCTAGCTCTGTGAAGAGTGATGATGGTATTTTAATGCAAATTTCATGAAACCTGTAGATTGCTTTTGGCAGTATGGTCATTTTCACAATATTGATTCTTCCCATCCCTGAGCATGGGATGTCTTTTCATTTGTTGTATTATCTATAATTTCTTTCAGCAGTGTTGTGTGGTCTTTCTTGTAGAGATCTTTTACCTCCGTAGTTAAGTATATTTCTAACTATGCTATTTTATTGCAGCTGTTGTAAAAGAAATTGAGTTCTTAATTTGATTCTCAGCTTGGTTGTCATTGATGTACAATAGAGCTATTGATTTGTGTCCATTGATTTTTTGTCCTTAGACTTTACTAAATTCATTTATCAGATCTAGAAATATTTTGGATGAGTTTTTAGGGTTTCTAGGTGTATGATCATGTCCTTGATGAACAGCAATAATTTAACTTCCCATTTTCCAATTTGGATGCCCTTTATTTATTTTCCTTGTCTGATTTCTCTGGCTAGGACTTCCAGTATTATGTTGAATAGAAATGGTGAAAGTAGGCATCCCAATCTTGTTCCAGTTCTCAGAGGAAATGCTTTCAACTTTTCCCCATTTAGTATGATGTTGGCTGTGGGTTCGTCATATATGGGTTTTATCACAAATGTTTTATTACAAAATAAGTCCCTTGTATGCCTACTTTGTTGAGGGTTGTTATCATGAAGGAATACTGAATTCACCAAGTGCTTTTTCTACATGTATTGACATAATCATATGGTTTTTGTCTTTAATTCTGTTTATTGACTTGTGTATGTTACACCATCCCTGCGTCCTTGGGATGAAACCCAGTTGTTCATCATGTATTATCTTTTTGATATGCTGTTGAATTTCATTATCTAGTATTTTGTTGAGGAATTTTGCATCGAAGTTCATCAGGAATATTGGTCTGTAGTTTCCTTTTTTTATTATGTCTTTTCCTGGTTTTGGTATTAGGGTGATACTGGCTTCATAGAATGATGTAGGGAGAATTTTCTTTCTCTTTTTGAATAGTTTCAGTAGGATTGGTACCAATTTTTCTTTGAATGTCTTATAGAATTCAGCTGTGAATCCATCTGGTCCAAGACTTTTTTGTTGGCAATTTTTATTTTCATTTCATTTTTAGTTCTTTTGAGACAGAGTCTCGCTCTGTCACCCAGACTGGACTGCAGAGGCACAATCTCAGCTCACTGCAACCTCCACCTCCTGGGTTCAAGCAATTCTCCTGCCTCAGTTTCCTGAGTAGCTGGGATTACAGGAACACACCACTACACCTGGCTAATTTTTGTATTTTTAGTAGAGATGGAGTTTCACCACGTTGGTCAGGCTGGTCTCGAGCTCCTGACCTCATGATCCACCTGCCTCAGCATCTCAAAGTGCTGGGATTACAGGCGTGAGCCACCACACCCAGCTGACAATTTTTCTATGACTAATTCAATATCACTGTTAGTGGTCTGTTCAGGGTTTCTACTTCTTCTCTATTTAATGTAGGAGGATTGTATATTGCCAGGAATTTATCTATTTACTCTAGATTTTCTAGTTTATGAATGTAAAGGTATTCATAGTTGCCTTGAAAAATCCTTTGTATTTCTATGACTTGTAATATCCCCAGTTTCAAGTCTAATTAGCTTATTTGGAACCTCCCTCTCATTCTCTTTGCTAATCTCACTAATGGTCTGTCAATTTTGTTTATCTTTTCAAAGAATCACCTTTTTGTTTCATCTTCTGTGTGTTTTTTTGTTTGTTTGTTTGTTTGCTTGTTTGTTTGTTTCCATTTCATTTAGCTCTGCTCTGATCTTTGTTGTTTCTTTTCTTCTGCTCAGTTTGGGTTTAGTTTGTTCTTGTTTCCCTAGTTCCTTGAGGTGTAACATTAGGTTTCAATTTGTGCTTCTTCAGACTTTTTGATACAGGCATTTAACACTATGAACCTTTCTCTTAGCACCACTTTTGCTGTATCCCAGAGGACTGGATAAGTTTGTGTCACTATTTTCACTCATTTCAAAAAATTTCTTCATTTCCATCTTGATTTCATTAACTCCCAGCTTATCCAAGAACAGATGATTTAATTTCCATGTATTTATATAGTTTTGAGTGTTCCTTTGGGAGATATTTTCAGTTTTAGTCCACTGTAATCTGAGAAGATTTTTAATATGATTTCAATTTTCTTAGAATTGAATAGATGAGACTTGTTTTGTGGTCTATGTATGGTCTACCTTGGAGAGTTTTTCATGTGCTAATGAGAAGAATGTATATTCTGCAGTTGTTGGGAAGAATACTCTGTAAATATCTGTTAAGTACATTTGCTCTAGGGTATAGTTTAAGTCCATTGTTTCTTTGGTGAATTTCTGTCTTGAATAGTCTTGTGTCGTCAGTGGAGTATTGATGTCTCCTAATATTATTGTATGGCTATCTGTCATGTTTATTAGGTCTACTAGTAAACGTATTCTAAATTAGGAACTGCAGAGTTAGGTGGATATAAATTTGGGATAGTAATATCTTCTTGTTGGACTAATCGTTTTATCATTATATAATGTCCTTCTACTTTTTTTTTTTTTTTTTAACTGTTGTTGCTTTAAAGTCTGTTTTGTCTGATGTAAGAATAGCTACTCCTGCTTGCTTTTCATTTTCATTTGCTTGGAATATCTTTGTCCACCCTTCACTTTAAGTTTATATGAGTCTTAATGTGTTAGGTGAGTCTCTTGAAGACAGCAGACATTTGGTTTGTAATTTCGTATCCATTCTGACATGCTGTATTTTTTTAAGTGTACGACTGAGTTCATTTACATCCAATGTTATTATTGAGATGTGAGATACCATTCTATTCATCATGTTAGTTGTTACCTAGATACTTTGCTGTTTTTATTGTGTTATGCTTTTTAGGCCCTGTGAAATTTATGCTTTAATGAGGTTCTATTTTGATGCATATCGAACTTTTGTTTCAAGACTTAGAACTTCTTTTAGCATTTTTGTAGTGTTGGTTTGGTGGTGGCAATTTCCCTCTGCATTTTCTTGTTTGAAAAAGATGATATCTCCTTCATTTATGAAGCTTAGTTTTGCTGAATATCAAATTCTTGCCTAACAATTATTTTGTTTATGGAGGTTAAAGATAGAACCCTAATCCCTTCCAGCTTGTATGGTTTCCCCTGAGAAATCTGCTGTTAGATTTATAGATTTTCCTTTATAGGTTACCTAATAATTTTGTCTCACAGCTTTAAAATTATTTTCTTTGTTTAGCCTTTAGATAGCCTGGTGACTATGAACCTTGGTGATGATCTTTTTACAATGAATTTTCCAGTTCTTCGAGCTTCTTGTATTTGAATATCTAGATCTTTAGCAAGACCAAGGAGATTTTCTTCAATGATTTCTTCAAATAAGTTTTCCAAACTTTTAGACTTTTCTTCTCCCCGAGAAACACCAATTATTCTTAGGTTTGGCCATTTTACATAATTCTGTACTTCCTGGAGACATTATTCATTTCTTTTCATTCCTTTTTCTTTACCTCTGTTCAAAAGCCTTGTTTTGAGTTCTGAAATTGTTTCTTCTACTTGTTTAGCTATTTTAACTTTCCACTGCATTTTGTATTTCCCTATGTGTGTTTTTAATTTCCAGATGTTCTGATTGGTTTTTCTTTATAATATCTATCTCACAGGAAAAAATTTCATTCATATCCTAGATTTTTTTCTCTGGTATCGCCTTGAGTAACTTAATAATCAACCTTCTGAGCCTGGTCATGGAGGCTAGCACCTGTAATCCCAACAATTTAGAAGGCTGAGGTGGGTGAATCACATAAGGTCAGGAGTTTGAGACCGGCCTGGCCAATATGAAAAAACCCCATCTCTACTAAAAATACAAAAACTAGCTAGCTGTGCTGGCAGGTGCCTGTAATCCCAGCTACTCAGGAGGCTGAGGCAGGAGAATCACTTGAGTGTGGGCAGCAGAGTGAGACTTTGTCAAAACAAAACAAAACAAAAAGAAGAAAATCAACATTCTGAATTATTTGTTTTTCATTTTGAAGATTTCATCTTGGCTTGGATCCATTGCTGGGTAGCTAATGCGATCTTTCTCTGGTGCTATGGAACCTTGTTTTTCATATTACTAGAATTACTTTTCTGATTTCTTGTCATTTTGGGTAGACTATCTCTTCAAATTGTTCTGGAAGTTGTTTTTGATTGAATTGCGTTTCTTTTTAATTTCTTTTCCCCTCTTAAGGACCAGACTTTAATGTTTATATTTTATTATAGTTTAATTTGATTCTTGATGCTTTTAGAGGTGTAGACTCCGTATGAGTTTCTTAGTTATAGTAAGTCTTTGTGCACTGGTTTCCCAGATGCTGGTTGTAGTAGTTATGTACTTGGAGCATGGGCAAGTTCATTGTCTCCTACGGGGTTGGAATGGCAGTGATCTCTTGAATCTTATTGCATTTTTTCATAGTATATACTATCTCTTTATTTATTTTTCCCCAGTATTTCATTTACTGAGTTGATGGTTCAGGCTTCAAGTCAATAGAGGAGGCACCCCTAGGTAGGCACTGGTTGTAGCTAAAGCAGGTGGATAGATGTAATATCCAATTGTGGGCAATGGTCCCAGTCTTGATCAAGGCGGATGAGGGAGTTCTCAGTTATATGTGCTGAGGTTTTATAAGAGAGAAGAGAGGGAGCCACATCAGCTTCCCTTCCAGGCCAGCAGGAAAGCTGTCTACCTCATAGGCTCACTCCTGTCCCAGTGTTCTGGCTGTTCAGGTCAGACAGGCACTTTTTTTTTTTCTTTTTTTTTTAAACTGTAAGAAGGCTGACATACCAAGTAAGGAGGAATTTTGACTCTGCCTCTCATGTGAGCCTGAATCTGGAGAGCACCCCTCCTGTGGGGCTGCAATCACCCTAAATTGTTAAAAGAAAGCTATCTATATGTGTATCCATGCTGTGTTCCTGTGGAAGAAGCCCCAGCTGTGCTGCAGTGGTTTGAAAGGGCCCCTTCGCCAAGACCTTTTATGATCACAGAGACTGCCTGTTGGGGTAGATGTGCAGATTGTCACTTCTGTGCCCAGCACTGCAATTATGTCTCTGCGGTAAGAAAATTCCCACAAGTGGAAAGACCTTGGACTCATGGCCTGCTGTTCAGATTCTTTTGACCCATAAGGGGTTCCTTTGATGTGGCATTCTCTTCTGCCCTACAAATGGGACATCTTCAGAACCAGACAACAGTGATTGTTATTGGTTTTCTGGCTATAGTCACCCAGTGGGGCTACCAGATTCTGGGTTGATGCTAGGGAATGTCTGCAAGGGATAATTATGATTAACATAATTAAACTTATTAACTAAATTCAATCATGTTTGATTTTTTAGAAAAATAAAAGTTGGCTGGGTGTGGAGGCTCATGCCTGTAATTCCAGCATTTTGCAAAGCTGAAGTGGGAAGATAACAGCTTGAGGCCAAGAGTTCAATATCAGTCTAGGCAACATAGCAAGACCTTGTATCTGTCTTTGAAAAAGAAAATTTCCTGGGTATGGTGGTGCCTGAAGTCCTGACTACTTAGAGGCTGACTTCGGAGGGTCACTGGATCCCAGGATTTTGAGGCTACAGTGAGTCATGATTGTGCCACTGCATTTCATCCTGGGGAATGGAGACCTTGGCTCAAAGAAAGAAAGAAAAAAAAAAGAAAGAAACAAAGAGAGAGAAAGAGAGAAAAAGAAAGAAAGAAAAGAAAAGTAGAAAGAAGAAAGGATAGAAAGAAAGAAGGAAAAGAAGAAAGGAAGAGGGAGGAAATAAAGGAAGGAGGGAAGGAAGGGAGGAAGGAGGGAGGGAGAAAGGGAAGGAAGGAAGGGAAAGAAAGAATGAAAGAAAGAAAGAAAGAAAGAAAGAAAGAAAGAAAGAAAGAAAGAAAGAAAGAAAGAGAGAGAGAGAGAGAGAAGAAGAAAGAAAGAAAGAAAGAAAGAAAGAAAGAAAGAAAGAAAGAAAGAAAGAAAGAAAGAAAGAGAAAGAAAGAAAAAGAAAAAGAAAGAAAGAAAAAAGAAAGGAAAGGAAAGGAAAAGAGAAAAGGAAGGAAGAAAGGGAAAGAAGGAAGGAAGCAAGGAAGGAAGGAAGGAAGGAGGGAGGGAAGGAAGGAAGGAAGGGAAAATTAAATGACAGGGTACAGTACACTCCCTGCTATCCACCTTGTTTTTTAAATATTTTAAAAATGCATGAACATCTCAATCTTCCTCCTTTCCAGAAACAATAACTACAAAACAACAGAACATGCAAATGTACACACAGAACATAGACGTCTCCCTTCAGCTCACAAGAACCTGGGCTTGCAATTCCTCTATTTCTGTCTAGTTTTACAGCCAAAGTCTTAAGTTGCCTGCTAACAGAAATTTAAAGACGTTTTTCCATTTTTCTTAATCTGCAATGACTCACACAATTCCTTCTCAATGTCTCTTCATAAAATCTCTCATCAACATCTCTTTTATTGGTGTGTCTCTCATTTCCTCTCTAAAAGTTTTAAAGATAGTTTATTTATTTTATAGTCTCTAAAAGCACACAATAATGTGAGACAATAATGTGTCTCAATCTGGATGCTGCCACATTAGTAGGTCTGCACACTCAGAGGACATTTATCTGCAGATTCACATCCATCAGCACCTATGATGTTAATCACTTATTACTTACGGTTTTCTCTGTTCTCTCACTTTGGGTAATGATTAGTCAAATGTAGAACACCTGAATTGATATATATTTCAAATAATTATTCTCCTTCTAAAATTTTTCTTATATTTTTTGAGATTTTTTTAAAACATTATCTGTTCTCATTGATTTCCATTGGTACAACCATTGGTACAATCACCTGCTTATTATTTCCTATAATTCTGATTTGTTGTTTTAACTGATCTTTTTAATGCAGTATTCTTTTCTTACATGATAGATTCTGTGTCTTTTCTTATATATCTGATTATAATATCCTATTTTATAAAGATATTAATCTATTTTATGAAGTTATTTTTACCTTCCTGTTTTTTGGCATGCTCTTTTATTTCATTTATGTCTTCTTTTTTCTGTTGTTCTATTAATTTTGTTTCTCATATGATAAAATGCCTTGAAAACATGATTTACTTGCACTTCTGTGTGCATTGGTTTAAACTTTCTAGCAAGAGCTCTTTATAGAAAAACTGGATAGTCAGTCAGTTTTTGAAAATTAGATTCAAAATATTATTTTCAATAAGTCATCTATCTAGGTTGCTTTACTTTCCAAAGAAAAACATCTTGCAGTCTCTTATCACAGTGTTTTAGGCAGTTACTTGCATTGCGAGGTGAAGGGAAATGACTTTAATTCTCTTCGTCATTAAACCATAGAGACAGGAATCAGAATAGATATTTCTGTGAGATGGGGATACAATGGAAGCATTGATTGGAATAGGGAATATAGGAACTATCTGAAGTTATGAAAATGTTCTATATCTTGAAGTGAGTGAATTTTTGAGATCCATAAATAAATGTAAAAGAGAACTAAGTTGTATACTTAAAATATGTGCACATCATCCTATATAAATTAAACTTGTATAAAAGTAAAATAAATAATATTGAAAATTAAGAATTATTTTAAGAATACCCAAAATAATTTAAGTGATGGAATTTTTATCATTAGTTTAGAAATGCATCACAGTAGAGTGTCCAGGCAGGTTGTAAGAGTCAGATACTTGGGGACACACATGTAGTCTGCATACATGGCCTCCCACCCTCAATTCCACAGGTAGGTAACAAAAGATTGAGGCATTAAAGGAGACAGACAAGGCTAAAAAAACTCTGCAACGAAAAGCAGAAAAAGCAAGCACTTTAAGGTGTTCTGCTAGAATTACACATTCTACTACTCAATCCTCTCTTTTCCCAACATCCTGAACCTAGTTATCTTATAGGTACAATAAATACTAGTAAATAATGTCATGCTGAGGGAGAAATAAAGGAATCCTCCCTGAAACTAGAATCTCAATCCTCAGTTTGAGCAAAAGTAAGAACAATACCTTCCAAATATCCCCAATTATTTAAGATTTTGAAAGAGAAAACTAGAAAGGAAAATATTTGATAAGCAAATCACATCCAACAACGGCCTGCCTTGTCTCTTTCCTAAGGCTATAAGAATAAAACTCTCTGGAAAAATACAGCATACTGAAAAGAAAAAAAGATTCACATTATAAGATGCTATCTTAGTTACAAATATATATCTTATGCCTAAGGAATTCCAAAGCAGAAGCTGATCTGTGCTATTGTAGTCACATCTCCAGGCGAACATAGTCAGTTTCATACTCAAATAAAAGAAATAAACATATTACAAAATAATGTTAATTAAAGCATTTATTTTCAAGTTAATTAAGCTATATAAAAAGATGCACAGTTTGATGCATATTATGTATGTAATTTGTTTATTATTTTGAGGTTCAAAATCTCAATAATATTCTTTATATCTTTCTCAGCTTTCCCTTTGCTCTCCACAGGGTATGAGAAGTTAAAAACAAAAATGAAAGTAATTTAAACTTATAACTAATTGAATGTCTTTTGTAAAGTTTAAAATGCTATGATGTTAAATTTTTATGATTGCTTTAAAAAATAACTTACACAAATGCATTGTGAAAATATTATTGCAATTCCATATTAAGTTTCAATAACAATTATTATCCATATATTTTACACTGTTGCTAAACATTTCTGTAGCCTTACTAAAAATTAAATAACCTAGTCATACTAGAAATTTACTCATAGAATAAGCATACATCATATTCATAAAACTTTGTTTTTAATATCTATATTCACTAAAATTATTCTGAATATACATAATGTTTACGAAGCAGAACAGTTTATTTTTCCTTACTTGGAGAAAATCTTCATGACTCCCTGTGTCCCAGTTCTTACCTCTGGAGTGACATGATGAAATCCAGATGACACCCTATACTTTAAGGTTCTATATCATAGTCAAGACACATCCACAAAATAATTTTTCTCTATATATGTAGGAGAAAGAGACAGCTGTACCTTCTTCTCTGAGAAAATTTATTTGAAACATAATGGGAAAAATCCTTGGTTTCCTATTCTGTTTAGTACATAAATAGATCCCCTCAGGGAAAAGATAAAACCAGAGTTGCCAACTTTGTCACCCAAGAATATATCCACAGGATCTCATCACTTCTTGCAATAGAAATGCAAATCTCAGGAGAGTTAAATATCTCTGGGGTTCTCTCTTTATATACTCAGTCTTAAATGACCTTTCAAGGCTTGTTTTTCTGTGCCATTTTCAAGTTGCAGTAAGAATTATTCAGAAAGCCCTAACTGCAGAAATATATAAATATTTTCTCATTTCCAAAGTTAAAGTATTGCAAAAACAAACAAACAAAAATACTCAAACTATATAGCTAAGCAGCTATAGCCCATTTCATACACTTCCTTAAGATAAACATAACTACTCCTCAAGTAAGAGGACTTGACAGCACCATTTGTTAATCGTAGTTCATTCTAACATTACCTGCTAATTGAGGTATCTTTACGAGAGAAGGCAGTTTTCAAACTTATAGCACAAGGCCTACAAAAGTTAGACTCCAACCACACCGAAGAAAGTGAAATGTAGTGGAGTTATCTCCCTTGATTATTACAATTCGAAGATCGCTCCTAGGTCCCTAAAAAAGATATTCCTGAGTTATACAATTTACAAAGGGCCAATCTAGTTTTTAGAAACATTTACATATATTTGGAAGAAGTACTTAGAATTTTAAGTTTTCTACAGTAAATGTTCTATAGAAAAGTTGGGAGAGAGAGATTTTATTTTCAATAAGGATAATGTAGCCTCTTAATTTAGTATTATTCCCTACAATAAATAGTAAGGTCTTAAATTTAAATGAACTGCAACAATTAAATATTCTGCACTCTTTCAATTTAAAAAATTGTTGTTGCATCAGTAGAAATGATGAGGTTCTACATGATCTGTATAAATATTCCAAACTGATAAATTTTCGATTGTTCCAAAATATCTAGGAATTATCTCTAGTAAATGAAGAAAGATATAGCTGATGAATTTTGGAAAATATTTCTTCCAGTAACTTTCTTAATATACATCTTGAAAAAAGTCTCTGAAAATTAGTCTTGATAATATTAGTGAAATGAAAAGTAATATTTATCCTGTTTCATAGTTAATGTTATTGAACATTAGACAAATAGAAGAAGCACTCAGACATTGAATAAATAATCTCACTTTACTCATACCCAGAACTCTTTATCCCTATCATTTAATATTTGCTCATATATATATATATATATATATATATATATATATATATATATATATTTGATACTTAGTTTTGCTGCCTAGGCTGAAATTCAATGGCACAATCTCGGCTCACTGCAACCTCTGTCTCCCAGGTTCCAGCTATTCTCCTTCCTCAGCTTCCCAGGTATCTGGGACTACAGGCGTGCACCACCACACCCGGCTAGTTTTTATATTTTTAGTAGAGATGGCGTTTCACCATGTTGACCAGACTGGTCTCAAACTCCTGACCTCAGGTGATCCACCCATCTCAGCCTCCCAAACTACTGAGATTATAGGTGTGAGCCATCACACTTGACCATTTGTTCATATTTTTATATGCAATACAATATTACAATGCTGTTTACTCCTTCGGATATTTGATATTGATGTCCCATAAGCATTTTCAGTGAAGGGATAAGCAAAATACTATCTCAAGAGTGTCTCATAAAAAGTCCTGAAAATATCATAAGTTGTAGTTTTAAAAAAGTCAAATATTTTTTAAACTAACAGATAAAATGTGTTATCAACAGGAAATGTTTTTGAAGCTAGTTTGTGAATATAGATACTGTTTTAAAAAGTACAAATTAAAAATAAAAAAAATTATCCCAATTAAAAACAAAGAAAGATACCTCTTTTTCCATGTTTTTAGAGAATTTACAGTTATGCATCACATAAAGACAGGAATAAGTGCTGAGAAATGCATCATTAGATAGATGATTTTTATCATTGTACAAACGTCATAGAATGTACTTATACAAATTTAGGTGGTATAACCTACTACACACGTAGGCTGTATGTTATAACCTATTGCTCCTAGGCTACAAACCTGTAAAGCATGTTACAGTACTAAATACCATAGGCAACTGTAACAAGATGCTAATTATTTATATATCTAAACATAGGAAAGGTACAGTAAAAATGAGGTATAAAGGATAAAAAATGGTGCCTGTATAGGTCATGTACCGTAAGTGGAGCTTGCAGGTCTGGAAGTTGCTGTGGGTAAGTCAGTGAGTAAGTGATAAGTAAATGTGAAGGTCTAGGTCATTGCTGTATGCTACTACTGTAGATTTTATAAATGCTGTAAACTTAGGCTACACTAAATTTATAAAATAAGATTTTTCTTTCTATCATGATAAGTTATCATTAGCATACTGTAATTTTTTCACTTTAGAAACTATTTCTTAACATTTTAACTCTTTGGTAATAACACTAAGTTTAAAAAAAATACAATGTACAGCTGTGTAAAAATATATTCCCCTATTTATATCTTTATTCTATAAGATTTCTATTTTTATGGTTTTAAAATTTATTTTTCTGCTTTTTCAACTTTTTGTTAAAGACTAACACACAAAGACACATTTTGGCCTAGGCATATAGTGGGTCAGTGTTATCAATATCACTGTTTTCCACCTCCACATGTTGTCACACTGGTAGGTCTTCAGGGGCAGTAACGTTCCTAGAGCTGTCATCTCCTATGATAAAGATGACTTCTTCTGGAATACTTCCTGAGTTCCTGGAATATCTGACTGAGGCTGGTTTACAGTGAATTTTTTAAAATAAGTACAAGACATACACACTAAACTAATGATAAAATGTATTGCATAGTAAATAAATGTACTAGCAACATATTTATTACCATTTTCAAGTATTATGTAATGTACATAATTCTACATGTCATGCTTTTTTACAAGTGGCATCACAATAGGCTTGTTTACACCAAAATCACCACATACATGTGAGTAATGCACAGTGCTATGACTTTATGATGCCTATGACATCCTTAGGTAATAGACATTTTTTCAGTTCTATTTTAATCTTATGAGATTTTGTTGTATATGTGGGCTATCATTGACCAGAATGTTGTTATGCAGTGCATGACTGTACTTTAACATAATCTAAAACATTCTGAAAAGTTTAAGCAATCAAAAACGCTACTTCAAATAGTATCTGACAATTGTATTAAAGGTATTTTCAAAAGTAAATATTAAGATGGTCACTATGTCTTTTCAGTGCAATTTTTTTGTGTTTATTTATGAAAGACCATACAATCTTCTCTTTTTTATCTTCTTTCCCTCTTTTTCTCCTTCTTCATAATGTGACAAGCTAGTTGTAAATGTATTGACTCCATAAGTATTTTATCCTGGGTTTTTAGTAAATGTCACATCCTGAGGCTCAGCTAAATTAGTTAAAAAATGTTTACAAGCAAAACTCAAAATCTCATGTAATCTCTGCAAAAAGAGGAGCAAAATGGATGAAACATCTTTTACATATACATTGTTTTTGATAAATACAATCATATCAAACAATAATCAGCAGGAGCAAACTCTGATGTAACTCGGTTGGAAAGAGTACCTCTTTGATTTTTTTTTGTCACTGTGACCAAAAAGAAATGCAAATGAGTAAGTAAGTAAATCTTAACAAATTCAGGTAAGGTTTTAACAACTTACCCTTCATAATCAGTTAGCCCAAATTTTTAACCACCCTGAATGCAGATAATTTTATATACTTTACATATGACTTTTGTAGAACGTAAGGGTGACAGTAAAAGACATAGAAAAAGCAAAAATTAATATTTTCATGTAGACAGATTTGTTTCAGTATTCATCACAGAATTTTAAATAAATCAAAGCAACCATTTTTACCTAGTGAAGAAAAAATCTTTCTAAAGACTTCTCTCTAACCTTCTCATTATAACGCTACATAACATATGCCTATTGCTACCATTTATTATTACTTTCAGTATGTTTATTTGTAAATTTTGTGATTACACCATATTCTATATTTTGTAAGTAATGTAAGGTATTTGAAAATGTAATCTACACATACTATAAAACACTATAATTTGGCATTAAATTATTTATACACATAAATTACATTAATAGTGTAAGTCATCACTTCCATTATAAAAGCAAATTAGTTTTTTGAAAACTAATTATTTGGTACTATATCTGTTAAACAAGCTTTATATTTGAATAGAATTTTAAAAAGTAGTTGACTTTAAAAGTTATTAATTTCAATAAAGATAAAAGTCAGTAACACCCTTATTTGATAGGCTACAATGTTTTTATTAAAATGCAAACATGAGGAAATAAAGTATAGGTAAGAAAGAAAACTGCACTTATTACAGTTTTCTCTAATTTTTACATTTTAAATTAAACAAGACATAGTGTGAAATCCTCTAAATGTGTCTCAATCTGGAGGTAGTCCAGATGGTTGTGAGTTGTGAGTTGAATACTTGCTCTCAAAACTTACTTGCTAAATGATACTAAGAAGCGTATCAATCTTCCTGAGCCTTCATGTTGTCATTTATAGCATATACAATTTCCAAAGCTATTTTAACATATGATGAGATAGTGTATATATAAAGTAATTATGAAGTGCCTACATTTAATAATTTTTATAAATACACTATTTTATTAATAAAATATATATTGACAAATTTGACATATATTATATTTGTTTGTATAAGTTATATGTCATAAAGCATATATAAACAAATTTGAATGCTTTATTAAACTTGGAAATAATCAATTTTCTCATTTTTAAGAACAATTAAAGATCAGACTGCCTAAATAATTACTTTGTAACCTCCTATCATGTCAGTATCAAATCTGGAATTCAAACTTTGTCTTTTTAGTAGAATTACATTTGTCATTCCAGTGCTCTGGTCTGAGTTTATCCTAAATCTATATATCCTTCATTCTACAGCTGTAAATGCCAGGCTTTGATTCATTCCTGCAAGAGATAATCACGTTCCTATAATATTCATATACTTTTCATCTTCTTGACTCCCAAGCATCTAGACAAGAATATGCTGTGAATTTTGTCCAAAGATTCTCAGAAACTACATTGATAAATGGAAAAAGAGAATTTTTTGTCCATAAGAAACATTTTAAGTATTGCTTATTAGCTTGGCTTTATAAATCAAGCAGCAGTAAAGAGTGTTAATTCATTTTTAATATTTCCTCATGTTATTTAAGAAAAATATAAATGCATATTTGCTTAGCCAAACAGAATTTTTTTTTTTTTAATCTTCCCCTCTCCTCTTCCTTTATCCCCTTCCAATCCAAGCAGAGACATGAAAGACATATCATAAGGGCATATACTGAAATAGAGAAAACAGTGTGTAGTTTAATATAATTGAGATGCATAATATATATCAGGGAGGGAGAACAGAAGTCCCCAATATAATCCTTGGAAATAAATTTGATATTTTATCCACAAAATAGTTGCATTTTTATATCTCTATGAAACATAGTAATAAGTTGAAAAGAGTGACACTCAAAGACATGTGGTCTAATTTATGCACAATAAAGTATAAGAGTTAAAAATGGGATTAATTTCAGGCATTCTCATTAATTGGAACTATTACTTTGAAGACAATTTATTTTACTACTCTTCACAATCTGTGCTTATAAACTGACAGGCTGTGTAGTGACATCATGCCTCCTGTATTACAAATATTTTATGTGTAACTTTGAAGGGGAATTGAAAATACCATTCAAGAGTCTTGCAAGGAGAAGATATTTCTTCAGTATTAAACAAGATTATCTCCATGAGGAGTATATTGATGGACAATGTAGCACAAGAGTTTTTAAAGATGTGATCATTTTTTTCTAAGTAAATTTGGTCTTACAGGTAGTTCCTTCTAGAAGCTCTTATGGAAGTGATAAATATGTGCATGAATACTTGTCATAATTTAATCTTCTGAATTTTCTTAATGATGGACCTAGAGTCCCAGGGTAAAAAACAAACACATATGTTCAAGGAGAATTTGGAAGAAGATGAGGGAAGAAATAAACTTCTAAAAATCCAGTCAAAATTGACTAGAAATGAACCAAAAGATTATTTGGTAACAAAACTAAGACCATATGCATGTTTGTGGTCAGGTAAAAATAAAATGGTGGTTTGAACAATTCGGGTATTTTTAAAGATGAGTGAGTAGTACACATTTAGGGGCTCTACTCTCTAGAAATGTTTTAAATTTGCTTTTGTGGCATCCAAGTAAAAGCATAGCGTAGAAATGAATAAAGAATGCATATCTAAGATACGTAAAATGATAGAACAATTAGGCAGAAAAATGGAATTATACCTATTCTGAGGAATGCCCTCTAAATACATGTATGGAATTAGATGCTAAAGCAGAAGAATAGAAAGGTAACTCAATGAAAAATCTTAGCTTCTTCTTTGCAGTATTAGAAAAGTAAACAAGAAACAAACAAAGGATCTCATAGGAAGTTATAAAAACTTCACAGAAAATTTCTTATACAAAAGGATTTCATAGGAAGATGATCTATGAAGATAGTTTCTTCTTTTTTCATTTAAAAATAAAATTGTTTTCAACAATAGTATTTATTGCAAAGCCCAAAGGTCATTCTGAGGGCTGTAACATAATCTTTTTAAACATTTTATTTTATTATAATTTTATTTATTTATTTTTGGAGACAGAGTCTCTCTCTGTCTCCCAGGCTGGAGTACAGTGACATGACCTCAGCTCACTGCAATCTCTACCTCTCAGGTTCAAGAAATTCTTGTACCTCAGCCTCCTGAGCAGTTGGGATTACAGGTGTACACCACCACACCCAGCTAATTTTTGTATTTGTAGTAGAGACAGGGTTTTGCTATGTTGGTCAGGCTGGTCTCAAACTCCTGGCTTCACGTGATCCACCTGTTTCAGGCTCCCAAAGTGTTGAAATTACAGGTGTGAGCCACTACACCCAGCCTGATTTTATTTTTAATCGACAAGTATTTGTATATATGTATGTGGGTAGTGTTAGGATGTATGTATACATTGTGGAATTATTACATCAGGCTAATTAGCATATCCGTCACCTCACATACTTAGCATTTCTTGGTGATGAGAACACTATGATTAACTTTTTTAGTGATTTTGAAATATAAAAGAAGTTTGAATCATTGGTCTTGGAGAAGCCACGAAAATCCCTTAGTAAATTATAAAATTATTTGTTAAAATGCTACCTATACTAAATTCAGAACCTTCATGAAGAGCCTTGGAAAAGAAATACAATAATAGACTCAGCCCACTATTGTAGAGAGGAACTGAAGGAGTACCTCGGCATTTGATAGGCAGTAATTTATGGTCATAAAGGGACAATATTTTAACTATGAATTTAATTAACTATAGAAATAGTCTATGAATGGAATATTTTAGAGACAAACTTTATGTTTATATTACAGATTTAAGGATACTATCTTCAAGGTGTTGAAGAAAATAGAAACTGTTGATTCTAACAGACTTTACCACTGTAAACAATGCATTGGAATCATAAACTAAATTTTTGACCATCCAAAAAAAGAAAATGGAAAGGATAAATGCTCTCTTTCAGAAAAAGAACAAAAAAATAGTTACTCCAGGCAGTGGAAAAGTTTTTAGGTAATCTTTCTCACAGAGGATAAAAAAGTAAAATGACTAGACTACTATAGTGTCCGAATTTAAGACACTTACATCTCTCCTTCATGGAAGGAATGAATGAGATCCCAAATAAACTCAAACTTCTGTCCCTCAAAGAAAGATAGAAGAGCAGGGGTACTGAAGGTATGTGCATCTCAAAAATTGCTATGTTGAAACCTAAAACCTCAATGTAATGACTTTTTAAAGACTGGACTTTGGGATGTAAGTAGGTAATGAGGGTGGAAGAGTCATGAGTGGAATCATGTTTTTATAAGAAGATACAGGAGAAAGATGATCTTTCTCTCTGCTCTACACCATGTGTGAATACAATGAGAAAATGGTCATTTCAGCAAGAGAGAGTCTTCAATATGGAAGAAAGCCCTTCAAAAAGAACCTGGTCATACTGGCACTGTAATCTTGGACGTCCAGCCTACAGAACTATAAAAAATGTTTTGTGCTTTAAGCTACCTACTATATAATAATTTTTCATAGCAGCCCAGGCAAACTAAGACAAGAGTTTATGAATTTATCCATAGTGCTAGAAACCTGGAATCATGCCAAAGACGGTCAAGAAAAGGCTTTCAGCAGCAGCTTGTAGTGCTATAAGGAAATCTGGGAAAAGCAGTCAGCCTGTGGACCAATCGACTGAGACTAATTAGTGCACCCCTCATTGAATTTGGAATGCCTTAGCCCCAATTGCAGAGAGCAGGTGTTTCCCAGTGGAACCAAAGAAATGTGTGCTATTTAATTGTTTACTGGTAAAAAGAGTGAGAACATTCCTATAGCACTCTGCTACAAAGTGGGTGATGATTAAGCGATTGCCTCACAGCTTTTCTGAAACCTTAGTCTCTTCAAATACACAAAACCTATAATTATTTGAAGTATTTCTACCTCTATACAATATAAGTATATCTTTGAGGACTTTGAGAAAAATGAAAAGTGACCACTAAAATTGCTCAAACACCTTGAGGTACACTGGTTAAAAATCAACACTTAATTAGTGTTAAACCTGCCATAATTTATTAACTATAAGAAATATTTCCAGTTTCACAAAAAAGTATAAATATAAATCCACAAATTATTTCTGCCCCCATTAAAGTGACCCCAGCACGGATACTTAGAAAACTCTACCTAATTTAGCTAGAGATCCTCTTGCAGTCCCCAAGACTTTCTTAGAGCAGTGGAGCAGAAAACATTGGTCCAAGGGGAGAAAAGTAACTTGTGCCCTATTGAACTGAGAAATATAGGGAGAAAGGATTGGAAGCAACATTAGCAGGCTTCAGAAATGCTGGCCCAAACTATTCTGAAAACTTGTGGAAATAAGTGGATGCAAAAGCTAATATAGTGTCTCACCTAGTATGTAACTAAATGGATGATCTCTAAGTGTCGCATCTACTGGTGAATATGGCTGCTAATTATAATAGTAAATGACCAAAAAGATACTCTGCCCTCCAGACAAGGTAACAGGAATAAAGGCCATGTGACATTTGGCTACATTTGTGATTTCAAAATAAGAATTGGTAGTCATCTGCTAAGAGCAAACTCTGTCTCTGATGTACACTGGTTAGGATCCATGTTTACTTCTAAGGGTAATAATGGCTGCAATGGCAGCCTGAGTTATTAAGATAATGTAGGACAACAATGTGTTAGCCTTTGGAGATCAGTGGTATACAGAAATACCCTCAGTACAAGGGTAAAACTGTGTCATATAGGAGCCAAATATTTCAAGCTAGTTAAGAAAGCAGCCACAATTCTCCATCTGCAGTGGCATATCGTGCAAGAGGTGGCGGAGAGGGCCCAGGACTCCTTGAGGGAAACAGAAGTAAAATATTCCTGGAGCAATGGAGATGGAATGTCAAATTCTCCAGATGAGTGTGCAATGACTCTCCTTGCATATGCACTCCTAGTGCATAATGAAATAGGAAATTTGTATTTGCTTAGAGACTAGAGAGGGATAATAATAGAAGAGACACTGAAAGGAGAACAAATGGAAACTAAAACCAGAAAATGGACTCTCTTTAGTTAACTAATTCTACACTGTGTCTCTTGGAACTCAATGGAATTTGGTGGTAACAAACAAGATTGCATGTGTCTTTACATTAATTTATTACTCATATTGTATCCTCACTAGTAATAAACTGTACATCTAAACTCTGCCACACATTGCAAGGTAGAGCAAAGGCATTATAGATAATGCTAACTTAGTTATATACTAGTCACTTTTCTGAATGATTATGTACATACTTACTATATCCTCATGAGTTTTATGAGATAAATGTTATTTTCAATCTTCCTTCTTACAAATAAGGGAATTGAGGCACGTATTTTTTAAGTAACCTCCACAAAATTACACAGGTCGTTAATGGCAGAACTTATAATGAACTCTTGGGCTTTTCTCATTAGCAACCTCAACCTCAGTGCAAGAATACTTAACATCAATATCCAGAGTTAAACTCTTCCTCCTATTCTGTCCTAAGGGAAACAGAAGCTAGACTTACTAGGTGTGTGGAATCCTCATATGTATTTAAAAATCAAGTGTTATAGGACATACATTTCTAAGGGGTTTTATTTGACCTTTAGCTTCACAGCCAGCTGCTGAAGTTAGTGCTGAAAATAGTCCTGCCAGTATCGTGGTCCAAACACGGAAGAGTGAATTAGGATATTTTACAAGCGATGATTTCATTATGTTCTTCAAGTTAAAAATAAAATCTTTTAAGTAGAACCATTCAGTCTTTGAGGTGTTCACTAGTAATTCTGCCATTCAAAATTCATTGATGAGAAATGTCCTTTCCATTACTCTTCTGTCTATCTTGATGAATTTAACATTTAGGTCTTCTCTTTTACAGAAATGGGGTTAGTATTAATAGTTACAGAAAAATATTTTATAATTTCAGTAATGCAACACCAATTACTAGCATGTTATTGCATTAAGATAAAATTATGATGATGCAATATTATCCACTTAAATTCTAATTTGAAATGAAAGCCAGGACTTAAACTGAAAGTAAAGATTGGCTATTTTGAAAGAAAATTGAACTGTTATACTAGAAACATCAATATATTTGGCAAAATGTTTATTATGTTAAAAGGTAAATTATGCCCTATGTAACTGTAAATATTTCAAATACTCACTTCAACATCTTTCAAAGGTGTTACTCACAGGCTGAATTAATTTCATATGCATTTTTACTCATGTACTCTATCACAGTTGAGGAAAATAGAATAAATATAGAAATTTGTTTTCTATAATGGATTTCCAAATTGTACAATGGTGTCCTATTTAAAATGAGATACAGTTGTTCCTAATTTATGAAAGTGAAGCTCAAGGAGTGGTTTTTCAGAATTATCACATTTTGTAAGGCAATGTGTTTAATTTTTCTATATGAAATACAGGAGAGAACTGATAACTCCTTAAAAAAAGAAGAGCTATCTATAAAATGATCACTATTTCATTATATTTAATGGCAGCATATATTATCAATTTATTTAATTTTAGGTAATCTTTGTTAATAAAACAACATACAATGTTCTCTTCAATTTTATAAATTTCAGAAATACCTTTTATTGTCTAAGTTAGAATGACTAGAAGATGGTAGACTTTTAAAATTTTCCATCCTCTCATATTTTTGAGTATATCTCTGTAGGTTTTAGTTCAATAATATTGTATATCCACATTGTGCAATGAATTCTTACCATGAAAACTGAAAATATCACCAGGATCTTGGGGATAATTGAGTCCTTAGAGAACAAAAAGCTTGTCTAATTTGAAAACCACATAAACCTAGATTTACAATTAGATGAAGGGAATGTAGTGTATACAGATCACATACACACACACACACACACACACACACAAGTTGTATGTAGCATAACAATGTCCAGTTAACAGCAGACCACATATACAACGGTGGTTCCATAAGGTTATAATGGAGTAAAAAAATTCCTATTGCCTTGGGAAGGTGCAGCTGGCATAGCACATTACTCACTTTTTTTGGGTGATGTTGGTGTATAGAAACCTAGAAAACTATTGCACTACCTTTTGTATAAAAGTACAGCACATACACTCACATACAGTGCATAATGATTGATAACAATCATAAACAACTACATTACTGGTTTAGATATATACAGTACTAACCTTTTTATTATTTTAGAGTGTACTAACGACTACTTATAAAAAAAAAATTTACCATAAAACAGCCTCATGCAGGTCCTTCAGGAGGTATCCAGCATAAGGCATGGTTATCATAGGGGATGACAGCTCCATGCACATTTTTGCACCTGAAGACCTTCCAGTGGGACAAGATGTTGAGGTGGAAGACAGTGATAGTGATAATCCTGAACCTGTGTAAGTTTAGGCTTAGGTGTTTTTGCTAGTTTTCAACACAACAGTTCAAAAAGTAAAAACAGAAAAAAAATTTTAATTCAAAAATAACCACTTATAGAATAAGAATTTAAAGAGGGCAATATAGTTTTGTACAACTTTACATTATGTTATTACATAACAAAAAAGTTAAAAAATTAAAAGTTAATGAAGTAAAAATGTTACAAGTAAGCTAAGAATTTTTTTTTTTTTTTTTTTTTTTTTTGAGACAGAGTCTCGCTCTGTTGCCCAGGCTAGAGTGCAGTGGCGTGATCTCACTTCACTGTCTCCACCTCCCGAGTTCAAGAGATTCTCCTGCCTCAGCCTCCCTAGTACCTAGGATTACAAGCACCTGCCACCACATCTGTCTAATTTTTGTATTTTTAGTGGAGACAGGGTTTCACCATGTTGGCCAGGTTGACTTCGAACTCCTGACCTCAAGTGATCCACCTGGCCTCTGCCTCCCAGAGTGCTGGGACTACAGGCTTGAGCCACCGCACCTGAACAGATTAATTTATTATTGAAAAAATAAATTTTAAAAATAAATCTATGTAGCCTAAGATGAAAGCATTTATAAAGTCTACAGTACTGTAAAACAGCATCCTGGTCCTTCATATTCATTCACTCACAGACTAACCCAGAACAACTTCCAGTCCTACAAGATTCATACATGGTAAATGTCCTATAAAATTTTTTATCTGTCCTGCAAAAATTTTTATCTTTTATACTGTATTTTTCCTGTACCTTTTCTATGCATAGATATATCTAGGTACACAAATAATTACCATGTGCTACAATTGCCTACAGTGCTCAGTAAAACAAAATGCTGTACAGGTTTGTAGCCTAGGAACAACAGGCTGTGCCATGCAACCTAGACATGTAGTAGGCTACATCGTGTAAGTCTGTGTAAGTACACTCCATGATGTTTGCGCAATGAAGAAATTGCCTAATGACGCATTTCTGAGAACAAATCTCATCACTGAGTGACACTTGTGTGACACACACTGTGTGTGCGTGACTTAAGCAAGATTTATCCATGTCTTATCTTATATAATTCATGCCCAACAGTCATCTTTTAAATCTATTTTTCATGCTTTTGTCTGTCTCTTTAGTACCCAGAGATGTCAGATTGTATTATAATGTCACATTTAAAAGTCTGTGATTTGTTAAAATGTATGTAATTTGTCTTTTTCTCTATTGCTGTGCCTTGATAAGAGAATATTTTTATGAACTACTTTCTGATTAGGAGTCTTCTTCTTCTGTGCAGTACTTTTTAAAACTCTGATGCAGATTTGCATTCTTCTATCTGCTATCTAAAATCTTTAACTTTTTTTCCATGTTCTTAATTTATAATTGCCCTAACCAAATAGGCATTCGAAAAACAGCACAAAGGAGACAGCCTTCGAATGGGAGAAGTAAGAATTTGGCTTCACCCACTTACCCCCAGATCAATGAAAGTACAATATACATCAACAATTTAGAATTCTGGAAATTAACCAGAGGCACAAATTGCAAAGTATCTCTTCAAGAACATAAACAAACAAACAAACAAACAAACAAAAAAAAAAAAACACTCTGCTGACCAGCAGAGACAGTGGTTTTAAATGTGGGGTTATTCCCATTTCTCCTCCCTCCCCACCTCATTGATATGGTAGTCATCAAAATTTAACAAACTTACATCCAACACTGAGGATTTACCTATTTTGAGTCTCCATTATAAGTACCATCACTAGAGTGCATATATATAGCACTTTGATCAAGCTAGAAATTCCCTAGAAAATCACCATTCAAAGGTGTTCTTGCTATTTAACGATTTGGAATTTAGCTCTGGGGTGGGGGATGGGAATGCTATCCTCAAGTTTTACTAAAAACTTTAACAGTCTGCTAGTTCAGCTGGGGCAAATAAGAGCCTGACCAAAGAGTTAAAAGGAAGATCTGGAGAACCACGTTACCATGGGGAACTTTGAAAGCTCTGACAAATTCCTGGGCATCTGAAAGTTGACTTGTATGTACATGGCTGTGTGCACACACAGGAAAGACCTAAGAAAAAGGAAGGTCCCAGTTACTCACCTCCAGGTGCACTGGAGGCCTTGCACAAGTAGGAAGTGAAATTTGAGGCTGACTTAACTCCCTGTTTTTTGAAAGTGTACATATTCCAATAGAATTGATCCCTTGGCTAAAGGTGGAGGACTTACAGTCTGAAAGATTTTAAGAAAAATGTCTTACTGAAAGACATTTGGCTGAACATTAAATTATACTGATCTAATAAACATCATTAGGAAGCCAGTTTTAAATGAAAAGATACACTTAAATAAGAGAAAATTGGTGGCACAGAACTCAGTGGCTGCAGATTGCAGATAATATGGAATCTACGGAATTAGTCTAGAAAGTGACCAAAAAAAAAACCATGAAAAATGAAAACAACAGCAATTACAATCACAGCTAAAACAATTAACTGTTATGGGGAAAGAGATGTGATACCATAATTATTCTATTATTTATCTAAAAGTCCACTTTTTAAGAAAAGATAATGTAATATGCAAATATTGAAAATTATTTTTCATACACAGAAAAAAAAGTCCCTGGAGATCAGATGATAGATTTAGAGATAAATATTTTAATCACCTTGATTGACATGTTCATAAAACTAAAGAAAACTATGCAAAATAATTAAAACAAACTCTGTTTTACCAACCGATGATAGATAGACAATATTTTTAAAAACCAAATAGAAATTCTGAAGGGCAAAATTAAAATAACTGTAAATAAGATTAACTCCAGGAGATTACCAACTTATTTTAGCTGTCAAAGGTAAGAACCAGTAAGTAAAGATTATCCACTTTGAGGAGCCACAGAAAAGGAAGAAAAATAAGCAAAATCTCAGAGACTTATAGGAAATCATGAAACATACCTAAGTATGGATAATTGAAGTCCCAGAACAAGGGGCAATAGTAAAACAATGTTATCATTTGTAAGTGATCCTTAACAAGATAAATGTCTGACTTCTTATCAGAAATCATTGGAGTCAGAAGACAGTGAGATGACATACTAAAAATGTGGGGAAGAAAAAGGCTAAGAAATCAAGAATTCTACGTCTAGCAAAACTACCCTTCAAAATGAAAGGGAATAATACCAACTGCTGGCAAGAATGTAAAATAGGAGCTGTCATTCATTGCTGGTACAAATGCAAAATGGTACAGCCACTCTGGAATATAGTTTGGAAATTTCTTAAAAGGCTAAACACAGCCTTATCCTATGATCCAGCAATCACGCTCCTAGGTATTTACTCAAATGAGATTAACACTGATATCAAAGCAAAACCTGCACATGAATGTTTATAGCAGCTATTTACAGTTTCCGTAACTGGAGTACTTCCACACAAGGAGATATTACATAGCAATAAAACCTATGAAGCCACAAACAGACATAGAGGAAACTTAAATGACTATTGCTAAATGGAAGAAGCCAATTTGAAAGGCTACATTTTACTTCAATCATTTAAAGCTCTGGAAAAGACACTGTAGTGACAATAAAATGATCAGTCATTGTCAGAGGTTTGGTGGCAAAGGGAGAGGTGCACAGAGGATAAAGAAGCACAGGGGAGTTCTAGGGTGATGAAACTATTCGGTACATTTTGATGGTGTATATTTAACATTATCTATATTTCAAAACAGAAGAGTATACTTCAGCAAATAACATTGTATCAATATAGGCCCATTTTTGAAAACAGAAGAGTATACTTCATCAAATAACATTGTATCAATATAGGCTCATCAATTGTTACAAATTTACAACACTAGAGTAAAATGTTAGTAGTATGAAGGACTCTGTGTTAAAGGATTTTTAAATTAATTTATTTATTTTATATATGTATTTATTTATTTATTTTGACAGTCTCACTTTGTTGCCTAGGCTGGAGCACAGTGGTATGATCTCAGCTCACCTCCACCTCCTAGGTTCAAGCGATTGTCCTGCCTTAGCTTCTCGAGAAGCTGGGACTATAGGCATCCACCACCATGCCCAGTTAATTTTGTATTTTTAGTAGAGACATGGTTTCACCATTTTGACCAGGCTGGTCTCAAACTCCTGACCTCTGATTATCCTCTAATCTCAGCCTCCCAAAGTGCTGGAATTACAGGCGTGAGCCACCCGGTCCAGCCTTTCTTTAATTTTTTCAATGAAGGGGAAATAAAGACATTCTCACATAAACTAAAACAAAGAAAATTTGTCACAGGAGTGCTTTTTAAGAAATACTATAGGAATTCCTTCAGGATGAAAGAGAGGAGTAAATAGAGAGCACCGACAAGGTTAATTACATAGGTAAATATAACTGTAACTGATGTTTTACACAGTTGGTTACAAGACAGTCTAATGGACTTACAAGGTATAAATTTGTATGTCCAAAATAGCACAAAGGAGGGAGAGAAAAAAAAAAGTGTATAGAGGAACATTTATATGTACTATTGTAATTATTATTATTAATCTGAATTAGACTTTTTAAAAAGTTAAGAGGTGCATTAATATCCTGAGAAATGGCCAAGCACGGTGGCTCATGCCTGTAATCCCAGCACTTTGGGAGGCCAAGGTGGGTGGATCACCTGAGTGAGGTCAGGAGTTTGAGAACAGCCTGGCCAATATGGTGAAGCCCTGTCTCTACTAAAAATACAAAAAAATTAGCCAGGTGTGTTGGCAGGCGCCTGTAATCTCAGCTACTAGGGAGTCTGAGGCAAAAGAATCCCTTGAACTCAGGAGTCGTAGGTTGCAGTGAGCCAAGATCGCGCCATTGTACTCCAGCTTGGGCAACAAGAGTGAAACTCCATCAAAAAAAAAAAAAAAAAAAAAAAAAAAAAAAAAAAAAAAAAAAATCCTGAGAAATGACTTAGAATATGATTAAAACATATAGTTAATAAAAGAAACTTAAAATGCACACCAAAAATAGGTAACGCAAAATAAGGCAGCAACGGAGGTACAGAGAAAGGAAAAAAGCATGCTTTGTGAAAAACATAGCATGTAAATAACAAATAGTTCTAATTGATAACCTATCAATAATTATATTTAATGTAAACAGTTTTGAGTAAATGCTAAGATTTTCAATATGGATTAAAAGAAAAAGAAAACAGGCTCTAATTATATGTTGTCTACAAGAGATGCACTTTAGGTTCAGGGAACAATAAGTTGAAAGTCTTAAGAGAACTGAGATATTCAAAGTATTTTCTCTGATTATAATGAAACAAAATTAGAAACTGATGGAAAGAAATTAGGGATCTCTGAAAATGTCTGGAAAATGACACTGTTCTAAATAACCCTTTTGTTAAAGAAGAGATTACAAGACAAATGAGAACCCACCACAGCCAAATTTATGCTGTATAGATAAACTGTGTTTGGAGCCAAATTTTAGCTTTAAATGCTATAAAAAGTGTCAAGTTAACACACAAATCTGAATTTTCAAGTTGAGGTGGGGTGGAGCAAGATGACGGAATAAGAGGCTGTATCAATTGTCCTCCCTGCAGGAATACCAAACTTAACATCTATCTACACACACAAAAAAGGAAACTTCATAAGAACCAAAAATTAGGTGAGCATTCAGAGCACCTGATTGTAACTTCTTAGTACTGAATGATGCACTGAAGAGAGCAAGAGAGATACTCTTGAACTGCTGACACTACCTCTTCCCCATCCCCTGGCAGTGGCTGCATGGCGAAGAGAGTCTGTTTGCTTTGGGAGGCAGAACACACTGATGGTGAGACTTTGCATTGAATTCAGTGCTTCCTTGTTGTAGCAGAACCAGGCTATACTTAGCTGATGCCTGCCTAGGGAAGGAACATTTAAAACAGCCCTACCGACACAGAGGGGAAGTGTCCACCTTAGTTGTTGGCACTTGGGTTCCAGCAAACCTCACAACATGAGTCCGTATATAAACTTGAAAGACAGTCTAGGCCACAAGGACTGCAACTGCTAGATGAGTCGTAGTGCTGAGCTGGGTTTAGAGCCAGCGGACTGTGGTGGGGGGCAGACAACATGCTGAGATACCAGCAACAGCAGCTAAGGGAGTGTTTGTGCCATATTTCTCCCAACTCCAGGCTGTACAGCTCACAGTTTCAAAAGAGACCCCTTCCTTCTGCTTGAGAAGAGGACAGGGAAGAGCAAAGATGACTTTTTCTTGCATCTTGGATACCAGCTAAGCCACAGTAGAATAGGATACCAGGAAAGGCCATGAGGCCCCCATTCCAGGCCCTAGCTCACAGACAACATTTCTATACACACCCTGAGCCAGAAGTAAGCCTATTACCAAGAAGGGAAGAACCCATTCCTGGCAGGACCCACTACCTGCTTACTAAAGAGTCTTTGGGCCCTGAATAACCAGGAGAGATAACCAGGTACTAGGTCATGGGCCTCGGGTGAGACTCTGAAACCTGCTAGCTTCAGGGGAGACACAGCACATACAAAGCTGTGGTGGCTCTGGTGAGAGACTCTATCTGCTTAAGAAATGCAAAAGGAAAAGTAAAGCCGTCTTTTTCTTATACCTTAGGAACTAGCTCAGCAAAAACAAAAACTTGTACCTTAGGAACTAGCTCCAGGCTTTGGAAATTGGATAGTGTTTATGAACCTGATGTGGGCCAGAGGGGAGCACCCGTCCCTGAACACTGAGTCCCAGACCTGGCAACATTACCACAAGCTGACTGAAGAGCCCTTAGGGCTTAAGTGAACATTGACGGAAGCCTGTCAGTACTCTCCACAGGCCTGTGCTGGTGGTAGACATGCAGTGAGCCTCCTCTGCCTGTGGAAAGGAGAGAGAAGAGTGGGAAGAACTGCATCTTGTGGTTCGAGTACCAGCTCAGCAGCAGCACAATAGGATACCAGGTAAATTTTTAAGGTTTTTGGCTCTAGTCCTTGTCTCCTGGATGGCATCTCTGGATTCACCTAGGCCTGGGGCAATGCAGAGCACTTTGGGAAGACAAAACTACAAGTCAGTGTGGCTTCACTGTGTTCTGATTGTACAGCCCTAGGACCTTGAGCAAACATAGGTGGTAGCCAGTTAGTGGTTACAGTGGGCTTTTGGCAAGATCCAGTGCTGCACGTTTAAGTCTTACCCAGTGCAGTCCCAGTGGTGGTGGCCAGGTGTTCTTGTGTCACCCCACCCCTAGCTTCAGGCTACTCAGGACAAAGGAGACAGAGAGAGAGAGAGAGAGAGACACTCCATTTGTTTGGGGAAAAGCAAGGGAAGAGAACAAGAGTCTCTGTCTTGTAATACTGAGATTCTTCTGGACCTTATTCATGACCACCAAAGTGGTACCTCTAGAAGACTGCTAGAACATGGCATTATGGGGCTTGAGGTGCCCCCAGGCAGATATGGCTTAGGTCACAACACCCGAGTCCTTTTAAATACCTAGAAAGCCTTCCTATGAAAAAGGTGTAAAAATAAGTCCAGACTACAAAGACTGCAATAAAGACATAACTCTTCAGTGCCCGGACACAGATGAACATCTACAAACTTCAATACCATCTGGGAAAACCTGACCTTACCCAAAGGAAATAAAAAAGGTGCCAGGGACCAACCCTAGAGAAACAGAGATATTTTACCCTTAAGACAGAGAATTCAAAATATTTGTTTGCAAAACTCAAAAAAATTCAAGATAGCATAAAGAAGAGATTCAGAATTTTTTCAGATAAATTTAACAAAGTGATTGAAATAATTAAAAAGAATCAAGCAGAAATTCTGGAGCTGAACAATGCAATTGACATACTGAGGTGATCAGAGTCTTTTAGTAGCAGTATTGATTTAGTGAGCTGGAAGACAGGCTATTTGAAAATATGCAATCACAGGAGACAAAAGAAAAAATAATAAAAAAAAATGAAGCATGCCTACAGGATCAAGACAATGTCCTCAAAAGGACAAATCTAAGAGTAATTGGCCTTAGTGAGGAGATAGAGAGAGAGATAGTGGTAGAAAGTTTATTCAGTAACAGAGTACTTTCCAAACCTAAAGAAAGATATCAACATCCGAGCACAAGAATCTTATAGAACACCAAGCAGATTTAACCTAAAGAAGAGTACTTCAAAGCATTTAATAATCAAATTCCCAAAGGTCAAGGATAAAGAAAGGATCCTAAATGCAGCAAGAGAAAAAAAGCAAATAAATTAATATGTGTGGCAGCAGACTTTCCAGTGGAAACCTTACAGGCCTCTTAAATGTTGATTATGTATTCTGCAACTTTACTGAATTTTGTATCAGTTATAATCTTTTTATTTTGATGGACTCTTTAGGTGTTTTCAAATATAAGATCCAATCATCTGCAAACAAGGATAATTTGACTGCTTCCTTTCCAATTTGGATGACCTATATTTCTTTCTCTTGCATGATTGCTCTAGCTAGGGCTTCCAGCACTATCTTGAATAACAGTGACGACAGTGTGCACACTTGTATATATATTTCTTATACAGGCATTGTAGACATCCTCTCTAGGTTATCAAAAATCCATTTATGACCTTCCTTCTCTGTATGTCCATGTTTACCCATTGTTTATCTACCAGTTATAAGTGAAAGCATGTAGTATTTGATTTTTTTTGTTTCTGAGTTATTGGGGACTCCAAAAACGGGGAGATTCTGATGGGGGCTAGGACTGAAAATTATCTATTGAGCACGATGTTAACTATTTGGATGATGAGTACACCAGCAGTTCAGACATCACCATTATGCAACATATTCATGTAACAAACCTTCATGTATACCCCCTGAATCTGTAAAAAGAAAATAAATTGTTTAAAAAGACCTTTCTTCTTACTAGTAGAGACTTGATTTGCTTACATATAATTACCAAGGAAGTTTTATTGAACTAAGAGTAAAATTTGAATTGTGAAAACTAGAATCACAAGAACTTGTTTTGTGGTTACAGTACAAGCATCCATACATATTGGTAATAAAATTGGGGGAAAACTGAGATTTTAAGAATGCTAAGCAGAATAGAAAAGTAAAAATCATGGGGTTATGATACTCAAAAGGTTGTCAGGATAACAACAACAATAAAGATGAAGTTCAAAATCTATGGGCTAACAACCGCAGTTAAAGATTGTGGAATAAAGGCATGTTTCACTCTTCTTGATTCTATAACACACAGAAAACAACAAAAATAGTGTGAAGGAGATAAAATAATGATACCATTCATGAAAGGTTAAAATCACCACAAAAAAATGGTGACAATAAATGAAGAGTATCTATTATTGGTTCTTAAATCAGGGAGAATGAACAACGGTGACTTATAAAAGACTGATAATGTTTTGAAATGTAAGTGAACATTGCTAAAAGTCTCAATAAATTATTTATTTCTACATAAAATGATATATTCTAGAAGGAACTGAAAGGGCCACAGGAAGCGGAATACTGTAGTACTATCCCTGTAGTACTATTTCCACATTACCACACTAAAATATGAATGTAACAGGCTAAGATTAAAATTAAGCTAGCTAGATATTATGTATTTAAATTCTACAATTCGTACGTTAAACTTATAAAAGTGCTTGGAGAAGTAAGAAGTTCGGAATAATCACAGACATCACCTGCAGCTGCTGATCAAAGTCAGCAGTGGTAAGCACAAAATATTTTAAGACCAAAAAAAAAAAAAAAAAGAAAAAAACTATTATTGTTCTTTTTCCAACTATTTTCAATAACTTAGAATACTTTTTCATAAAACATTCTGAATTCTGAGCTTTTGAATTATTTCCTGTCTTTTAGATGGCAATAAAATTAAACTAAGAGGTATAGAAATAACATTTCACAAATGCTTCTCAATAAATGGAAACACTGATCCTAGAAAAGAAAGAGTAGATTTCAAGAAGACACAATAGTTGAAAAGTAAACTGATAGAGCTCTAAAATACATAAATAAATGAGCGGATAAATTAACAAACTCCAATTATGGGAAATACATCCACAGAGCAGACAAAAGTAAAATCTAATAAGAAACAGTCCTGAAGAAAATATTAGATATGAACCACAGACAATTCCATAAATGTAGAATTGGTGTTTCTAAAAATAAAAAGTAAATGATATTAAGTAGTTTTCCACACATTTTAACATATGCATATATACATATATAATAAACCAGTAAATGTGTTTTTTAAATGTTTCTAAGTATAGAAAATCTGCAAAATTATTACACATTCATTTCATGAGGCTACTATAACCATGACATAACTACTAACAAATATGTAATAAAAACAGAAATTAGGGGCCAAAAATGATTTTCAGAAGTCCGAATGACAAAAATAATTCTAAAAAGATGTTAGGATAGGTAGATAACATGAGGCTTTAGCAAAAATTAAAAAGACTGCAATTACCTACTCTTAGAGCATATGCACCTAAAAGGTCACTTTCACACAATGCTGATAATACTAAAAAATATGTAACGTTATTCAGTAAGGTATTTGAATGTTTTTAAGCAAAAATTCAAATTAACATGTTTTGCTCTATATGGATACAAAGATTTATATACACAAGGTTTTAAAATTATTAAATTATTGCTGAAAATCACCTTGGTACAAAGCAATAAAACAATCTGAGTATCCATTAATTGGATATCTACCTACAATCTTGGAATTGTTATTTCAAAAATGTAGACTCTGTATTATATTTTATATATCCAGCAAATATTTATGACACACCAGGCAAGCAAAATAAAAAAAAAAGAACACACATGAATTTAATGACAAACATGAGATAATATTCCCAACTCCACTCTGTGAGCTTCCTGCGGATTGCTTCATCCTATTCCTCAGGGAAGCCCTCCCCTCATTTCTGTGTTCCTTTTCTATGGCTTACCCATATTCACCAAAAATACATTAATACTTTTTTTTCACTAAATATAATTTGTTTAAGATTTGGGTAGATTAAGTAGTTTCACCTTGTGTGGATATATCAAATTTTATCATTTCATTCTCTTTAATTGTTCCCAGGTTTTTAATGTTATCAATAAATTTATGAAAATTGTTATGTATATTTTCTTGCAAATAAATATAAGAGAACTTCAGGGATACACCTTTAAGAATAGACTTGGTGGAAATGGAACAATAGAGTACTTCTAAGCATGAAATGTAATAACCCTCTATGTCAGGATTTAAAAATACTTTTAAGAATAAAGAAGTTACAGCAACATATTATTTAATTCCCATTGCATGTATTTCATATCATAGAAGAAATGTTATCATAAGTTAAACCATCACTGAACCACTAAAGAACTACCGCAAATCTCTCCAAATTTGCCAGGGTAAAGAGAGACTCATGAGAACATTTTACAATTTTCGATGAATACATATCATGTGCCTTTTTATTTTATTAAAGACACAGAGTAAAACGTGTCATGTTCTAACTACTTTAATGACACCAAGTTTTTATACCAAAACTTTAAAAAATTGTACAAAGAAAAGTAAATAAATGAAATTGTTTAAATAGACCAAAAGCACTTAATTTTTAGTAATTCTTTATGATACAATCTTGCAGATTTTTCACCCATACAAAAATAAATTCCCATCGAATTTCATAAATATTACTAATAAAACAATAAAGCTTTGAAGAATAACATAGGAGAACATATTACTAACACTGGATCAGGCAAAGATTCTGTAAACAAAACAGGTGAAAATGATAAGCATAAGCTGTGCAACAATTGATTATTTATCAAATGAAAGCATTAAAACAGTAAAAATACAATTCAAAATTTAAACAGATATTCTCATAATACATACAACAAGGTACTTTTATACAAATTATAGCTTAGAATCTTCAAACAATTAATAAGAAAAGGACTTTGATATTTGCAAAGAGGAAGTATAATTGACCAAATACCTGTGAAAATATGCTCATATTCCTTAGACATTGAAAATCCAAAGTAAGTCTTCATGAAAGAGCATCAATGGCAACAATAAAAAAAATGGAATATCCCATATGTTAGCAAAGAACAGCCAGAACTTTTATACTTGTGTAGAGAAAGTAAATTGATACAACCTCTTTGAAAAATTGTTTGGTATCATCAATTGAAGGCGGACATGAGCCCGCTCTATGGCCCAACAATTTCACTCCAATAATATATAGAGTAGACATGAAAAAATACATTTCACCTAAACATATGCCACAATGTTCATAGCAATGCTATTTAAAATAGACAAAAATTGAAAACTATTCAATATCCATCAAAAGTAACATTCCAAAGGAAAAACATAGAACATTAACAATAAACAAATAAAATATTGACTTAAAAGAAGTAGACACAGATTAGTACATACTAATACATAATGCATATGAAGTACAACTGTGGAGACATAAATATATGATAACAGATGTTAAGATAGTACTTACCCTGGAAGCAATAGTAGCTGCAACCAAACACAATCAGGTTTCCTAGTTGATAAAGTCAGTTTCCACCATGTACACTATGAAGTAACAGGAAACCAGTACATTTATATCTCTTTCCACCACTCTATTCTTAGGACTTTTAATCTGTATCAATATTATTAATGGGATATGAATAATCTATATCAGGTGTCCCCAACCCCCGGGCCATGGACCAATCTTGGTCCATGGCCTGCTAGGAACCTGGCCGCAAAGCAAGAAGTGAGCAGTGAGTAAGTGAACGAAACTTCATCTGTGTTTACTGCTTCTCCCCATCACTTGCATTACCGCCTGAGCTCCACTTCCGTTCAGATCAGTAGCAGCATTAATTGTGAACTGCTCATGCTAGGGATATAGGTTGCACGCTCCTTATGAGAACCTAGTGCCTGATGATCTGTCACTGTCCCCTGTTACCCCCAGATGGTACCATCTGATTGCATGAAAACAAGTGCAGGACTTCTACTGATTCTACATTATGGTGAGTTGTGTAATTTTTCCTTATATATTGCAATGTAATAATAATAAAAGTAAAAGTGCACAATAAATGTAATGAACCCGAATCATCCTGAAACCATTCCCCCACCTGGTCCGTGGAAAAATTGTCTTCCATGAAACTGTTCCTGGTGCCAAAAAGGTTGGGGACTGCTGATGTAGATTATCACATGAATCTATATTATTATCAATATTAGTACTCATCATTCAGCAATTGAGAGAACATAGTTTACAAATTTAGCAAAACTGTAGATCTGAGAATTATTAATCCTCTAAATCTAATTTGTATTTATGGAATACTACACACACTGCATAAAATGCATTATTTTCTTTTTTTTTTTTTCTTTCTTTCTTTCTTTTTTTCTTTTCTTTTCTTTCTTTTTTTTTTTATTTTTTTTTATTATACTTTAAGTTCTAGGGTACATGTGCATAACGTGCAGGTTTGTTACATATGTATACTTATGCCATGTTGGTGTGCTGCACCCATCAACTCGTCAGCACCCATCAATTCATCATTTATATCATGTATAACTCCCCAGTGCAATCCCTCCCTCCTCCCCCCTCCCCCCTCCCCATGATAGGCCCCAGTGCGTGATGTTCCCCTTCCCGAGTCCAAGTGATGTCATTGTTCAGTTCCCACCTATGAGTGAGAACATGCGGTGTTTGGTTTTCTCTTCTTGTGATAGTTTGCTAAGAATGATGGTTTCCAGCTGCATCCATGTCCCTACAAAGGACGCAAACTCATCCTTTTTTATGGCTGCATAGTATTCCATGGTGTATATGTGCCACATTTTCTTAATCCAGTCTGTCACAGATGGACATTTGGGTTGATTCCAAGTCTTTGCTATTGTGAATAGTGCCGCAATAAACATACGTGTACATGTGTCTTTGTAGTAGAATAATTTATAATCCTTTGGGTATATACCCAGTAGTGGGATGGCTGAGTCATATGGTACATCTAGTTCTAGATCCTTGAGGAATTGCCATACTGTTTTCCATAATGGTTGAACTAGTTTACAATCCCACCAACAGTGTAAAAGTGTTCCTATTTCTCCACATCCTCTCCAACACCTGTTGTTTCCTGACTTCTTAATGATTGCCATTCTAACTGGTGTGAGATGGTATCTCATTGTGGTTTTGATTTGCATTTCTCTGATGGCGAGTGACGATGAGCATTTTTTCATGTGTCTGTTGGCTGTATGAATATCTTCTTTTGAGAAATGTCTGTTCATATCCTTTCCCCACTTTTTGATGGGGTGGTTTGTTTTTTTCTCGTATCTTTGTTTGAGTTCTTTGTAGATTCTGGATATTAGCCCTTTGTCAGATGAGTAGGTTGCAAAAATTTTCTCCCATTCTGTAGGTTGCCTGTTCACTCTGATGGTAGTTTCTTTTGCTGTGCAAAAGCTCTTTAGTTTAATTAGATCCCATTTGTCAATTTTTGCTTTTGCTGCCGTTGCTTTTGGTGTTTTAGACATGAAGGCCTTGCCCATGCCTATGTCCTGAATGGTACTACCTAGATTTTCTTCTAGGGTTTTTATGGTATTAGGTCTAACATTTAAGTCTCTAATCCATCTTGAATTAATCTTCGTATAAGGGGTAAGGAAAGGATCCAGTTTCATCTTTCTACTTATGGCTAGCCAATTTTCCCAGCACCATTTATTAAATAGGGAATCCTTTCCCCATTTCTTGTTTCTCTCAGGTTTGTCAAAGATCAGATGGCTGTAGATGTGCGGTATTATTTCTGAGGACTCTGTTCTGTTCCATTGGTCTATAGCTCTGTTTTGGTACCAGTACCATGCTGTTTTGGTGACTGTAGCCTTGTAGTATAGTTTGAAGTCAGGTAGCGTGACGCCTCCAGCTTTCTCCTTTTGACTTAGGATTGTCTTGGCAATGCGGGCTCTTTTTTGGTTCCATATGAACTTTAAAGCAGTTTTTTCCAATTCTGTGAAGAAACTCATTGGTAGCTTGATGGGGATGGCATTGAATCTATAAATAACCTTGGGGAGTATGGCCATTTTCACGATATTGATTCTTCCTATCCATGAGCATGGTATGTTCTTCCATTTGTTTGTGTCCTCTTTGATTTCACTGAGCAGTGGTTTGTAGTTCTCCTTGAAGAGGTCCTTTGCATCCCTTGTAAGCTGGATTCCTAGGTATTTTATTCTCTTTGAAGCAATTGTGAATGGAAGTTCATTCCTGATTTGGCTCTCTGCTTGTCTGTTACTGGTGTATAAGAATGCTTGTGATTTTTGCACATTAATTTTGTATCCTGAGACTTTGCTGAAGTTGCTTATCAGCTTAAGGAGATTTTGGGCTGAGACGATGGGGTTTTCTAAATATACAATCATGTCATCTGCAAACAGGGACAATTTGACTTCTTCTTTTCCTAACTGGATACCCTTGATTTCTTTCTCTTGCCTGATTGCCCTAGCCAGAACTTCCAACACTATGTTGAATAGGAGTGGTGAGAGAGGGCATCCCTGTCTTGTGCCAGTTTTCAAAGGGAATTTTTCCAGTTTTTGTCCATTCAGTATGATATTAGCTGTGGGTTTGTCATAAATGGCTCTTATTATTTTGAGATACGTTCCATCAATACCGAATTTATTGAGCGTTTTTAGCATGAAGGGCTGTTGAATTTTGTCAAAAGCCTTTTCTGCATCTATTGAGACAATCATGTGGTTCTTGTCTTTGGATCTGTTTATATGCTGGATTACGTTTATTGATTTGCGAATGTTGAACCAGCCTTGCATCCCAGGGATGAAGCCCACTTGATCATGGTGGATAAGCTTTTTGATGTGCTGCTGAATCCGGTTTGCCAGTATTTTATTGAGAATTTTTGCATCAATGTTCATCAGGGATATTGGTCTAAAATTCTCTTTTTTTGTTGTGTCTCTGCCAGGCTTTGGTATCAGGATGATGTTGGCCTCATAAAATGAGTTAGGGAGGATTCCCTCTTTTTCTATTGATTGGAATAGTTTCAGAAGGAATGGTACCAGCTCCTCCTTGTACCTCTGGTAGAATTCAGCTGTGAATCCATCTGGTCCTGGACTTTTTTTGGTGGGTAGGCTATTAATTGTTGCCTCAATTTCAGAGCCTGCTATTGGTCTATTCAGGGATTCAACTTCTTCCTGGTTTAGCCTTGGGAGAGTGTAAGTGTCCAGGAAATTATCCATTTCTTCTAGATTTTCTAGTTGATTTGCGTAGAGGCGTTTATAGTATTCTCTGATGGTAGATTGTATTTCTGTGGGGTCAGTGGTGATATCCCCTTTATCATTTTTTATTGCATCTATTTGATTCCTCTCTCTTTTCTTCTTTATTAGCCTTGCTAGCGGTCTGTCAATTTTGTTGATCTTTTCAAAAAACCAACTCCTGGATTCATTGATTTTTTGGAGGGTTTTTTGTGTCTCTATCTCCTTCAGTTCGGCTCTGATCTTAGTTATTTCTTGCCTTCTGCTAGCTTTTGAATGTGTTTGCTCTTGCCTCTCTAGTTCTTTTAATTGTGATGTTAGAGTGTCAATTTTAGATCTTTCCTGCTTTCTCTTGTGGGCATTTAGTGCTATAAATTTCCCTCTACACACTGCTTTAAATGTGTCCCAGAGATTCTGGTATGTTGTATCTTTGTTCTCATTGGTTTCAAAGAACATCTTTATTTCCGCTTTCATTTTGTTATGTACCCAGTAGTCATTCAGGAGCAGGTTGTTCAGTTTCCATGTAGTGGAGCGGTTTTGATTGAGTTTCTTAGTCCTGAGTTCTAGTTTGATTGCACTGTGGTCTGAGAGACAGTTTGTTATAATTTCTGTTCTTTTACATTTGCTGAGGAGTGCTTTACTTCCAATTATGTGGTCAATTTTGGAATAAGTGCCATGTGGTGCTGAGAAGAATGTATATTCTGTTGATTTGGGGTGGAGAGTTCTATAGATGTCTATTAGGTCCGCTTGGTGCAGAGATGAGTTCAATTCCTGGATATCCTTGTTAACTTTCTGTCTCGTTGATCTGTCTAATGTTGACAGCGGAGTGTTGAAGTCTCCCATTATTATTGTATGGGAGTCTAAGTCTCTTTGTAAGTCCCTAAGGACTTGCTTTATGAATCTGGGTGCTCCTGTATTGGGTGCATATATATTTAGGAGAGTTAGCTCTTCCTGTTGAATTGATCCCTTTACCATTATGTAATGGCCTTCTTTGTCTCTTTTGATCTTTGATGGTTTAAAGTCTGTTTTATCAGAGACAAGGATTGCAACCCCTGCTTTTTTTTGTTCTCCATTTGCTTGGTAGATCTTCCTCCATCCCTTTATTTTGAGCCTATGTATGTCTCTGCATGTGAGATGGGTCTCCTGAATACAGCAGACTGATGGGTCTTGACTCTTTATCCAGTTTGCCAGTCTGTGTCTTTTAATTGGAGCATTTAGTCCATTAACATTTAAGGTTAATATTGTTATGTGTGAACTTGATCCTGCCATTATGATATTAACTGGTTATTTTGCTCGTTAGTTGATGCAGTTTCTTCCTAGCCTCGATGGTCTTTACATTTTGGCATGTTTTTGCAATGGCTGGTACCGGTTGTTCCTTTCCATGTTTAGGGCTTCCTTCAGGGTCTCTTGTAAGGCAGGCCTGGTGGTGACAAAATCTCTAAGCATTTGCTTATCTGTAAAGGATTTTATTTCTCCTTCACTTATGAAATTTAGTTTGGCTGGATATGAAATTCTGGGTTTAAAATTCTTTTCTTTAAGAACGTTGAATATTGGCCCCCACTCTCTTCTGGCTTGTAGAGTTTCTGCCGAGAGATCTGCTGTTAGTCTGATGGGCTTCCCTTTGTGGGTAACCCGACCTTTCTCTCTGGCTGCCCTTAAGATTTTTTCCTTCATTTCAACTTTGGTGAATCTGGCAATTATGTGTCTTGGAGTTGCTCTTCTGGAGGAGTATCTTTGTGGTGTTCTCTGTATTTCCTGAATTTGAATGTTGGCCTGCCCTACTAGGTTGGGGAAGTTCTCCTGGATGATTTCCTGAAGAGTGTTTTCCAACTTGGTTCCATTTTCCCCCTCACTTTCAGGCACCCCAATCAGGCGTAGATTTGGTCTTTTTACGTAATCCCATACTTCTTGCAGGCTTTGCTCATTTCTTTTTCTTCTTTTTTCTTTTGGTTTCTCTTCTTGCTTCATTTCATTCATTTGATCTTCAATCGCTGATACTCTTTCTTCCAGTTGATCGAGTCGGTTACTGAAGCTTGTGCATTTGTCACGTATTTCTCGTGTCATGGTTTTCATCTCTGTCATTTCGTTTATGATCTTCTCTGCATTAATTAGTCTAGCTGTCAATTCTTCCACTCTTTTTTCAAGATTTTTAGTTTCTTTGCGCTGGGTACGTAATTCCTCCTTTAGCTCTGATAAGTTTGATGGACTGAAGCCTTCTTCATTCATCTCGTCCAAGTCATTCTCTGACCAGCTTTGATCCGTTGCTGGCGATGGGCTGCGCTCCTTTGCAGGGGGAGATGCGCTCTTATTTTTTGAATTTCCAGCTTTTCTGCCCTGCTTCTTCCCCATCTTGTGGTTTTATCTGTCTCTGGTCTTTGATGGTGGTGACGTACTGATGGGGTTTTGGTATAGGTGTCCTTCCTGTTTGATAGTTTTCCTTCTGACAGTCAGAAGGACTGTCTGTTGGTCTGTTGGAGATTGCTTGAGGTCCACTCCAGACCCTGTTTGCCTGGGTATCAGCAGCAGAGGTTGCCGAAGATAGAATATTGCTGAACAGCGAGTGTACCTCTCTGATTCTTCCTTTGGAAGTTTCCTCTCAGGGCTGTACTCCACCCTGTGAGGTGTGGGGTGTCAGACTGCCCCTAGTGGGGGATTTCTCCCAGCTAGGCTACTCAGGGGTCTGGGACACACCTGAGCAGGCAGTCTGTCCGTTCTCAGATCTCAAGCTCCGCGTTGGGAGATCCACGGCTCTCCCCAAAGCTGTCAGACAGAGTCGTTCGCGTCTGCACCGGCTCCCGCTACTTCCCCTGTTGGTCTTCAGCTGTGCGCTGTCCCCAGAGGTGGAGACTACAGAGACAGGCAGGCTTCCTTGAGCTGCTGTGAGCTCCACCCAGTTCGAGCTTCCCAGCGGCTTTGTTTACCTACTTAAGCCTCAGGAATGGCGGGTGCCCCTCCCCCAGCCTCGCTGCTGCCTTGCCGATAGATCGCGGCAGACTGCTGTGTTAGCAGTGAGGGAGGCTTCGTGGGCGTGGGACCCTCCCGGCCAGGTGTGGGATATATTCTGGTGTGCCTGTATGCTTACAGCGCAGTATTGGGGTGGGAGTTACCCGATTTTCCAGGTGTTGTGTGTCTCAGTTCCCTGGCTAGGAAAACGGATCCCCTTCCCCCTTGCACTTCCAGGTGAGGCGATGCCTCGCCCTGCTTCAGCTCTCGCTGGTCAGGCTGCAGCAGCTGACCAGCACCGATTGTCCGGCACTCCCTAGTGAGATGACCCCAGTACCTCAGTTGAAAATGCAGAAATCACCGGTCTTCTGTGTCGCTCGCGCTGGGAGTTGGAGACTGGAGCTGTTCCTATTCGGCCATCTTGCTCCGCCCTCCCATTTCAAATGCATTATTTTCAAATATACATGGTATATTCACCAAGATAGATCATGCAATAATCCATAAAATAATTCTTAGTTAAGTAAGATAATTGAAAACATGGTAATTGAATCCTGACAGACAAATACAACTTTAACGTGGGCTCACAGTCCAAAGAGAGCTATATAAGGAGGGTATAAACTTTGCCTTAGACATTTTTGAGACCTCTTTTTTTGCCATAAATTGTGCATTATTTACCCATGTTTCATTCAGAATAAAATTCTAATTATAAAATATTTTGTTTGCAGCTTTACATTAATTTTCCCAGTATATATTTTGATCCTTATAAACAGTGCACTGATACTAAAATATCTTTAGTCAGATTCTCTTATATTTTCTAGTATTGATCATGGGAACCTCTCTGTTCCTCTTTTCTATTCTATTCAGCCATTAAGACACAGCACAAATTGGATGTTCTTTTAATAAAATTGTATTGTCTTTCTTGAGCCTACAATGGAAGATGTCTCCTTTCTCTACTTGAATGTGTATATACCATAAAAATAATACTGTGACTATATTTTTGTAACTGATACTTTCATTGTTTATCCCTTCATTTGTTAACTTCTTGATTGTTTTGATTATTGCTGCCTCCTATTGTTTACCCAGGCCCTGGACTGTGGCAAATACTCAGTAGACTCTATTGAATTGAGTTATAACTTAACAATGTTTATTATTTTAAAATGAAATATTTAATGATCAAGGAACATAGCATATGCAGAGACTTTTTATTTTATTTTCTTCCCAGCAAATATGCCTGATACTATGATAACATTTCTTAGTAAGTATTGAATTTCAGCAAGTTAAAGTAGGTTATATTCAATTTTAATATTACCATCAAAAATGTTAGTTAACTAAATTACTCATTATTTGAAAGCCTACTACATACCAGACACAGGATCTAGGATAATCTTTTCAAGTGTCAGAAAAAAAAAAAAAAAAAAAAAAAAAAAAAAAAAAAAAAAAAAAAACTTGTAAGGTGACCCAAATTTCCTTAATATTCAATATTCTTTCTAAGCTGGAAAATTTTTTTAAAGCAAGATGTGCCATATATAAGTTACAAATTCTTACTGTCTTTTTTCTAGAAATGATTACCATGACCTTTTTTGTAACTTTTTTATGTCTCTCTTGATTTCAACATGATGTTATAAAAATGTTAAAATGCTGACAAAATTTATTGGTACTACATTCAGGTAACGTCTAGGAAGCTCCATAAACTCATGAATAATATGATGTAACTGCTCATGAATACTGAGTACAGTATATTATCTGATACATTCCTTATGAAAAAATATAGAACACTATAAATAGTGCCTGACTTTTTATTAGTTCAATTAAAGAAATTTATTCTCTAATCTGAAAGTAATTATTTTCATTGGTATTTTGTTGAAATATTTTTCTCCTGGATTTCGGAGACTGACTTACTGTTGTGTATTAGCTTCCTATTGCTACTGTAACAAATTACCACAAAATTTGTGTCTTAAAACAACACATATGTATCATCTTACAGTTCTGAAGGTCAAAAGTATGAAGTATAAACTGCAGGTTAAAATCAAGGCATCAAGAGAGTTGTGTTCCTCCTAGAGATACTACAGAGGAATCCATCATTGACATTTTCAGCTTTTACAGAAAACCTGCATCCCGTGGCCCATGGCACTTTCCTGCATTTTAAGTGCATTACTTTGTGCATCAAATATGTTTCCTTTATCTTTCTGATTCTCACCCTCCTCCCTGAATCTCCTTCTTTCCTCTTAAAAGAACTCCCATGATTCCATTGGTTCCACTGGGACAGTCCAGCATAATCTTCCTGTATCAGCATCTTTAGCTTAATCTAACTACAAAGTTCCCATATCAGTTTGCTCGGGCTGCCATAACAAACTACCACAGAATAGGTGGCTTAAACAACAAAAATTTACTCTCTTAAGTTCTGGAGGCAAAAAGGCAAAGAGCAAGGTGTTGGCAAATTTGAATTTTCCTGAGGCTTCTCTTCTTGGCTTGCAGGTGTCATCTTCTTGTTCCATCCTCGCATGGTCTTTGCTACATGCATGCATCTCTGCTGTCTTCTCTCCTGTCAAATTTCCTCTTTTTATAAGGAAAACAGATTGGATTAGGCCCCATTCTGATAGCCACATTCTAATTTCATAACATCTCTAAAGGACATGTTTCTAAATGTAAACACATTCTTAAGTAGCGGGTGTAGGGATGCAACATATAAATTTAGGAGGAATATAATTCAGACTAATATAATTCAGCCTATACTTCAACAAGTTCTTTTTAACATATGAGGTAATATACTCACGGGCTCCAGGGATTAGGACATGGATATATTTGGGAAACCATTATTCCATTTACCACATATGATTTCTATAACTACTTGCCATCTAAAAGTTAAACTTATTTAACTACTCAAGTCCAGAAAGGTGGATGACTTTTAGAAGACACAAGTCTCTTCTAGGTTTTGCGTTCCTATTCTGACATCTCTTTTTAAACAAGTATTATTGCTATTATAATTAATTGCAGCATATTAGATAAAAGGTTGAAAGTTTGTTTCAGCAGTCAAAAATTTATTTTTCTCAATGTTGATTTCAGAATTAAAAGCCTAATTACAAATAGGCTTTTTATTACACTTCATTTTGTAGTGTAAATTTTTAACTTTTTTGATTTAAAATAGACTAGAGGTATATGTCTTAGAAATTTGAGAAACCCAGTGCAATTTTGTGTATTTTTCATTTTTTATTAATACATTGAGCATATTAACAACTTATTCTAATGAGCATTTTCTTCAGTCAATTTTTTTATCTCTAGAGAAGTTGTCTTGATATTCCAATTCACTATATTCTTACTAATTACTACAAATGAAGGTAGGCAATTTATCTTTGACTGTTTTGTAATTAAAAATGTATTTCAAAAATGAGCAACATTTGGCCAATTCTCATTGGGTCCTTCAATAGCTATTCTTAATCATATTTCAATTTATATGGTTAAATTATTTTCTGGTGTTTTGTAATGCCATACTAACACACTTGGCTATCTCAATAAAACAAACAAGCAAATAAAACACTCTATTTTTTTGACAGTGTCATGCTATTCAAACTGGCATCATGCATTTGCTAGAATTTATTTTCTCTCCACTCAAAATGTTACAATTTATATCCAAGGGATCATTTAAACACCTTAGGTAGTGATAGAATACAGTAAACTCAACTTTAGTGTCATAGATACAGTTCAGCATCACTAGGGGCCTTATTAGTAAGGCATGCTATCTTTAATGTTCTTCAATTAGTGCTTAGTACTGTTAAATTTCATCGTATTTCTTGGTTGATAGCAATAAGTCAGCAGAGTGAATTCCCAAAACATTAAAAAAAAATTTAAGAAGCTGTTATTTGCATATGTATTTTTTGAAATAGAAATGCCCACTTATAAATGTTAATTCCAAAACTTAGTATCTAAATATTTATTATTACTGTGTATTTACTGGTTTTGCAAAATGCATTTGGTTTCCTTTAATTGAATGACCTTGTCAAGAGTCAAAAATTCCATTTTGAAGTATGTTTCAACAACAGTACAAAGGCTTTTGCTTTCACTTACTTTAAACTTTGAAGGGACTGTCTATTTTATAGACAGTTACATTATAAACTCCAACTGGATTTATATATTATGGTGGAAATACTGTATATACTGTCTTCAATAGGTATTTCCATATGCCTTTGTGGTACTGACATTATTATTATAATGTATTTAACTCAAGAACAGAGTATTTTATCACACCTAACAACAAAAGCTGCTGACACAGGGTATCTTAGCATTTTCATTATTTTCTTGATTAGATGCCACATCTGAATCAATTAAAATTTCATGTGGCAATCTAACTTAATTGTTAGCAACACTAACATAAGCCAGTTAGCTTTTTGAATGTGATTGCTTGCAGGAAAGTGGAACTAGTAGTGTCCTAGAAGCTAGAAGGTCAAGGTAATTTGGATGTTGACATTATGCCTTTATGAGAGCTGAATATTGAACTTGTAAACTAATACAATCTAAACCCATGCATGGCTGCACATTCTCAACAAAATTATATTTAATAGTTCGATTTTGAGTCTGGAACTGATAAAAATTTTCAAATCAATATTCCACAAATTTAATGTTTACTTATTAAAAACAACAGATAACCAAAAGTATAATTGTCTTAGGAAAGTGTATATATTTTCAAAATATTTTTAAAAAGATTATTAAAATAAAATTTAAGATCAATAACAATCAATTGACCTTAACTTTTAAATATTAACAATGGCAACAAATATAAGCCTTGTGTGGACAGGACACATATGATATGGATCATTTTTTATTCAAAAGTTTGATTTCAACCAAATAGAATCATTTATGTCAAATGTATGATTAAATCATATTTTCACTAATGGTGAGATTGAAGCATAATTTTTATTTGAACACTTCATTTCTTGATGTTTGTTTTCATTTTTAGTTACTGTAAAATTTAAAACAAAATTTTAAAAAACTTACGTGTAAAAATAATAAAAATACCAAAGACTTGATAAAAATCCATGTTTTCTTATTTTATCTTTTTTATGAATGCAAAGTACATATGAATGGGTACTTTTGTTCTCTCTAAAGGAAAATGATTCAACATTCTCCAGCTTATAGTTTACTTCGATTTTCATTATTTTCTCAGTAATAAAACTGACTGAATCCAATACAATATCTTGGAACAAAATATACCCTGAAATCATACTGAAAAGTAAGTGTAATAGTCTCATATGAACAACAAGGCGTGTACTGTTCAAATCAGAAAATTATTTTTCTTCCCTTTACTAACTAAATAGCATACCATCGGGTAACACACTTACTTCTGGCTAAAATCTTTACCAAGTAAACTGTACACATAACTCATAATTCATTGAAAGGGAAGTTTTATGAAATGGATAATGTCCATTTGCCTGCACAATCGAGTCCCAAAATATGATGGATCTAGACCTGTCTTGAGCAATGAGAAACAAATTTGCAACTGCTTGAAAACATTAGTTTTTAGCTGAGAGAGAGAGAGAAAGAAAGAAACTGTTGGAGAGAGAAATAAGATAAAATTTTTATAAATAATCTTATATAATTTATGTCTTATTTTAATGCTCAGGAACACACAGATTAATTAACATAACTTGTTTATGTTTCAGAATTTTATTTTAAAAATTCTGTTTAGATTTTTGCTGATTAAGGTCTAATTATTTGAGGCATATGTGTGTCCAAATACGGCAGTGCCTATTGACTATATTAACACTTCATAATTACAGTATGTTAAATAATACAGTATTTCAGAAATCAAAGTAGTCTTAAGACCATTTATTTATATGAAATGACAGAATTGCCAATACTGTTAATGAATTGAAATTATTTACATGCAAATATAAATATGAAGATGTAAAATGTAAGTTATACAACATTGATTACAATATTTAGTGCAAGTAAAATATGCTCATTTGATTGTCTATAGAAAATATTCACCTAAACATTAGATGTAATCATTCACAATAGCCAAGATATGGAAACAACCTAAATGCCCATCATAAAGGAATAAAGGAAATGTGGTATACATACACAATACTGTATTATTCAGTATTTAAAAAGAAGAAAATCCTGACATTTGTAACAATATGAATAGGCTTGGAGAATATTTTGCTAAATGGAATAAGTTAGACACAGAAAGACAAATATTATGTGGAATTTTTTTCTGTGAGTTCATAGTTTTTTTATTAGCTTTACAAACTTTTTGATCATTTTTTTCAAAGATGTTTCTTTCCTCCTTCTCTCCTTTGAATTTTTTTTCTTTTTTTATTATACTTTAAGTTATAGGATAGTTATGTATGTGGAATTTAAAACAGTCAAACTCATGAAACAGAAAGTAGAACTTTGCTGCCAGGGTCTGGGAGGAGGTTGTAATGAGGAGGTGTTGGTAAAAGGGTGTAAACGTTCAGGCATGCAAGATAATCTGTAGAGCTACTGTACAAGATAGGGCCTACGACCAAAAATATAGCATTGTATACACAAAAATTTGCTAAGAGAGAACTTACATAAAAGAAAGAAACAATACAACAACATAAAACCAAAGGGGGAAGAAGGAAACTTTTGGAGACGATGGATAAATTTCTGGCACTGCTTATGATGGTGATTTCATGGGTGTAGACTTGTCTTCAAACACATCAAACGGTATACAATAAGTCTTTATAGATTTTTGTATGTCAATACAATCTCAATATAGATGCTAAAAAATCAACTGTAGCTACTTTTGGTTGTTAAAATTTTAGAATTTTAGTAGTGTTTCATATTTCTGAAGGATAATGTGTAAGATTCCTTATCTTTCAGGATTATTGTAAAACATGAAATAAACTGATTTGGGAGCAGAAGAGTCCAAAATTACTTTGGTAGTTAAAATGTTTAAACGCAAATCCTGTTCAAGTTTTTCTTCTTTTCCTCCTTCCTGTACTAAATTCCTAAAGATCTTTTTCCCCAGAAAAAAAATCCATAATGATATAAAACTGAGCCAAAATTGATTGTAGATGTTATCATAGACTGCCTTGAAGACAGACATAAGCTTACTAATACAAAAAAGCCTAGCCCAAAAGCAAGATATTGATCAATAGATTTTTGTATTATAATCCTAATACTTGTCAGACACACAATTTTATACTTTTGGCCCAGATAGCCCAATGGGGTTTTAAATAGTATGGAATTATGTGGTGACATTAGCCAACCGGGGTCAATTTCTACATAATGATTTTTGTTACAGAGAAATCAAAGATAAATCTGAACAGAGTAGCACAAAGTTTAGGCTAAGTCGTATAACTTTTTTTATTTTAAGGTATCTAAAGTTGAGACAGTCTGTATATATAAACCATTTGTTTTATAGCTGTATTCAAAACTCTGTTTTTGTGAAAGCTTGGAAACAAAGAGTCTTGAGTTTTGTTACTGTGAGGAGAACTTCCCTTTGTCTCGGGTTTAATGACTGCATATTTTTGGCTATCAGGCCCATCACTGTGTTTGCCACTTGACACCACAAATTATTAATTAATACCAATTTCCCAGGACGTCAACTGATTTTCTACAAGAAGCATTTTCAAAAGAAGCTGGGTACTAAGAAGGAATAAGATTATTAGTTAGAAAAAACTCTGAACTTCCACATTTCTTACCTAATTCAAAATGGGAATATAGTTGGGTAAGATGAAACTATCACTTCCAAATTAGAATCCTTGCATTATGTAATGATGAATACAGCCAGTTACAAAATCATAAACCTAAGTAAAATGGCAGATAAGATTAATAAGGAAAATTTAAAAAATTTGAAATGAAAAGACTACAGTATTCCCCCCAATCTGCAATTTGACTTCCCATGATTTCAGTTAATTACAGCACAGTACAATAAGATATTTTTTTTTTTTTTTTTTTTTTTTTTTTTTGAGACGGAGTCTCGCTCTGTCGCCCGGGCTGGAGTGCAGTGGCCGAATCTCAGCTCACTGCAAGCTCCGCCTCCCGGGTTTACGCCATTCTCCTGCCTCAGCCTCCCGAGTAGCTGGGACTACAGGCGCCCGCCACCTCACCCGGCTAGTTTTTTGTATTTTTTAGTAGAGACAGGGTTTCACCATGTTAGCCAGGATGGTCTCGATCTTCTGACCTCGTGATCCGCCCGTCTCGGCCTCCCAAAGCGCTGGGATTACAGGCTTGAGCCACCGCGCCCGGCCAAGATATTTTGAGAGCAGAGAGAAAGAGACTGCATTCACATAACTTTTGCTACAGTATATTTTTATAATTTTATTTTATTATTTAATATTATTGTTGTTAATTTCTTACTGCACCTAATTATAAGTTAAACTTTATCATAGATATGGTTGTATATGAAAATACATAGCATACATAGGATTTGCTGCTAGCTATGGTTTCTGGCATCCACTGGGGGTATTGGAAAGTATCTCCTGAGGATTATGATAAACTACTAACTGTAAAAAACAAACAACAACAACAACAAAAAAAAACTGAGAGTGACCCCACCTGAAATAACACATAGGGCATAAATTTAAAGCGTGAATTACAGGAAATTTTTTTAAATGTAATAATGCTTATCTTTTTCCAAGTCTCAATTATGGTCACACTAGTTCCTTCTGAATTATTACATTTGAAAAGTCACTATCATGCATCCAGGTCCACAATTTAAAAGTGGAGAAACAGCTCTATGTCTCACATTTATTTTACAATAGAACAGCATAACCTGGTAATCTGCTTTCTAAGCATCCCTGAAATCCATTTAATCACCTTCATTACCATCTCTGTAAGCTAGTTTAAGCTACCAACTTCTATCTCCCAGACTACTGTTACAGATGATTGACTGTGCATATACATGACTAGCTCCTCTAGTCTATTATTCACAGAGTAACCCAGAAAAATCTTGTAAATCTGATTATTTTTCTTCTATGCTTAATTTATTTCAATAGCCTCACTTTTATCTTGTGGCAAATAAGGGCACAACTTTAAATGATCCATCTTTCAGTTTCTTGTCTCTCTCTCTCTCTCTCTCACTCTCACTCTCCCCCTCTCTCTCTCTGTTCCTGTCATGCTGGCCTTCTTCCTTTTTTAAGATAATTTATCCTCAAATATTCTAGTACATATATATTAATATCATTAGCTATTAAAATATAATTGAAAATAAATCTAAATAAAAAATGGTTAAAAGCTAAAACCTTCAAAGTTTCAAATAATCAATATATTTGTGAATAAATTCTCAAGCCAAATAGGTTAAAATGTAAAAATAAATACAATTTAAAATAAGATAGAAATCTGAAAACTTGCAATATTTAAGTTGGCTGTGCTATAAAAAGAGGATAATTTTCATACATTGTTAGAAAAACTGCCGTTGAGACTTACTTTATTTTTTTTTTTGGAGGAAAATTGCTCAGCATCCAAAATCTACAGTGATATACAACTTGGTTCAGCCAGCACTCCGTAGAAATCATAGTCTATATCCATAATAATATATTTATGCATTAATATGTTGATTATAATATCTCAACATAGAAATGAATTAAATGTCCATTTAAAGGTAAATGAAAACAATGAAGTATAATGGTAATCAAATGCACCCAAACCTAGCATATTTGTGGTTTATTATGGCATAAGTAGTGGATGGGACAGAAAAGAGATTTGTCACCTCATCTTCTCTGACTACATTTCTTCATTTCTTCCATTGCATCCTGTAACTCCTCTTGAAGGTGATAATGAAACAGCTCTAGAACTATAAGCCACCTAACCAAGCAAATCTACAGCAACCTGGAAATGCGTTTCTTTTATGAATGCCTCTTCCCACTCTTTAATTTTTCTTTAGGAAAATATTTGTGTTTTCAGAGTGTATACATTGCTGACATGTTAAGCACCTTTACATTTCATTCTAATTGTTGACCAAATTTACTGGCAATTATGTATGTTTTGATTCCTCTGAGTTTTGAAAATAATTGTACTTACGTGTAATAAAGCAGGAGTGGGTTAGTGAAGTCGTTGTTAATTGCATTAAATAATATCTGTTGGGAAAGTTAATCAGAACTTCAAACTCATTTTCTATGGGACTTCACTTGCTATGTAATCACATCGTCGAAGAGGTTATATAGTGTGAAATTGTAGGAAATGTGTGAAACTAATGCAGAGATTTTAATCACTTTTGAAACACAGGCAACTCCACAATATTTTTAGTTAGACAGTTAAGTAGTTTCGGTAAAATTAGACATAGAATCACATATCTAAATTGTATCACCGTTAATACAAAGTTAAAAAATGATACTAAGCAGACAGGTTTAGGTATCACCCCTGTCTCTAGAGATTTATACCTACCTACTCTGTGTCTTTCAGTGCTTCTCACTTCTTTGACCTCTTCGTGTCAATCAAAATTCCTTTAACTACTCCCAGAATAATTTTCCTGCCCTAGAAAAGCCTGATGGCCATTCTGTCAAAATACGTTCATAATATTACTTCCTCTCATCACTTCTCTTTATATCACCTTCGTACATGCCATCCTTATCTACTGTTTTATTCCAATTGCTTCTTAAGTGGTTGTCCTAGTTCTATTTTTCCACTTTTGATCACTGATCATTGTCAAGAGCAGCTATATTCCAATTTAAACATAAGGCAAGTTAGAATGATGTCAATTGTGTTCAAAACACAGCTAACTCAAAGAAAAAAAAAGTCAAGGTCATGTAATACCTGAAGGACTCTAACTGAGTAGAACACCAATTATGACTCTGACATCATTGTGTTATTTTACTCTTTTCACTGACTTCACTACAGCCACACTGATTTCAAGATACTAATCTGTGGTGTTTTCGTGATGAACTAATATCTATACATAGCTGCCAAAGATCGAAAATGAAAATGTGACTTCAATTTATTTTCTTCCAAGGTGTTGAGGCAATGTACTGAGTAGCACTTTACTACGAGATTGTCATTAATATTTTGCGTTTTCAATGAGCTCTACCCTGACCTTCCTATTCAAAATTACATCTCCCGAGAATCTTTCTTTTCATCATTCCTAATTTGTCCTCCCACCACCCATTTATGCTTATCAGCTTCTAATATACAATCTGTGACCAATCGTATTTTCCAAAGATGGCACCATCTCACTTTTGCATTTCAGCAGTTTGACACTGTTGGAGTCTAATTGTTCTCCTCTTGAATCTAAACTGGAATTCTAGTGACTGCTTGAACTATAGAATGCAGGAGAAGTCATATTCTGGGAATTCTATGACTATGCCATAAGATGTCTCACAGCCTCTACACAATTCTCTTAGAATGCTTGTTCTTGGAACTCTCCCTTTTAAAATGTAAGCACCATGCTGTGTGATGCTCAAGTTACATGGAATGGTTAAATATATTAGGTTAGTGCAAAAGTAATTGTGATTCTTGCCAATGCTTTTGATAATTGCACCAATCCAAGGTCCATCTGAGCTCTCAATTGACATCCAACATTTACTGCCAGACACTTTGATAGGGTTTGAATCTGTGACTCCACCTAAATTTTATGTTGAATTGTGGTCCCCAGTGTTGGAGGTGGGGCCTGGTGGGAGGTGATTGAATCATGGGGGCAGAGTTCTCATGAATGGTTTAGCAGCATACCCTCAGTGCTCTACTCATGATAGTGAGTGAGTTATCATGATATCTGGTTGTTTTTAAGTGTGTAGCACTTCTCCCCTCTTTCTCTTTCTCTGGCTCCCACCATGTAAGATATTTCTGCTTCCCCTATCCCTTCTGCTATGATTGAAAATTTCCTGAGGCCTTCCCAGAAGTCAAGCAGATGCCAGCATTATGCTTTTTATACATCCTGCAGAATTGTGAGCCAATTAATCCTCTTTTCTTTATAAATTACCCAGTCTCAGGTATTTCTTTACAGCAATGCAAGAATGGACTTATACACACATAAATGAACTCTCTTGGATGTTCAGCCTAGTTAAGCTTTCAAATATCTACTGCAGACTCAGCAAACAATAGAATGCAGCAGTGAGAGAAATTCCAAGTAAGAACAGCTCATCGGAGCCTATTCATTCCACAGATACCTAAAAGATACAAATATATTCTGGCGTTTTGTTTGTTTTAAGACATCAATGGTCTTTTTATTTTTAACACAGCAATAGATCATTATTATTTGTCATGTTTATTGTTTTTTTTTTAGCCTAATAATATATAAGCTTATTAGGCCAGGACACTTTCTCTTCTGCTTGTTCAAAACTGTATTTCCAAATATGATAGTGTTTGACACCTGTTACATACTCAAGAATTATTTATTGCTTGATGATTGTAATAGTTAATTTTATGTGTCAAACTGACAGGATCACAAGATGCACAGACATCTAGTTAAATGTTGTTTCTGGGTGTGTCTGTGAGGGTGTTTCCAGAGGAGGTAGTATTTGAATTAGACTGAGGACAGTGCATCGTACTCACTTATGTGGGTCGACACCATCCAATCCATTGCATTCCTGAATAGAGTAAAAAGATAGGGGAAGGGAGAATTTCCCCTTTCTCTGCTTGACAACATGAACTGGAACACTGATCTTTTCCTGTACTTGGCACATTTAGTTCTCAGGTCTTCAGACCTGGACTGGAATTGACACCATTAGCCCTTTAAACTACACTACACCTTCAGCTTTCCTGGATCTTTACCTTGCAGAAAGTACATCATGGGACTTTTCAGCTTTCATAATTACATAAGCAAATACCTTAAAATAAATACTTTATAATAAATAAATATATGCTCAAGTGATTATGGAAGTTTAGACATCCCATTCTCTACCATCTACAAGGTGGTATACAGTATGTAGAGGCATAAATAAATATGTATTTTATACATCTATGTATACATACAGATATATATTCAGACACACCTCTATTTATCTATATCAAGTGTGTGTATGTATGTTATAGGTTCTATTTCTCTAGAGAACACTGACTAGCACAATGGACAGACTTAATATATGACACTGTATTGTAGAAGAACTATAGCACATATCTCTAGGTAATTTTTTATATATCCTGTACCTGTAGTTAATCACTTTTGTTTAACTTCTCCAATTTTCTTTCAAACTCACTCAATTCTTTTGTCGAAGTTCTCATGTCCTAAATTATTTTTATTTTTTTGGCAATAAGAACACTTAAGATCTACCATCTTAAAAACATACACACAATAGTATTGCTAATTTCCTTTTCAACTGAAAATAGATACATTATGTTGTAGCTATTACAATATAAACTGAAGAAATTTAAAACTTCCGATGTGTGCCTAAAATTGCAATTGATTCATTCTTTGTTGAGAACTCTGAACAAGTGATGGGCTAGGTATAAGGAATGTGGAGTGGAGGATCAATGAACAAGACAAATTTGGTTCCTGTCTCCACAGAGGCTACTAACTAATGGGAAAACCAGAAATCAAATAGTCCTTTAGAAAGAGAATGAAGGTTGGGAAAACCTGCACAGTGCTTTGGGTCACATGACAGTGAAATCTTAGCCATCTGTGAGGAAACAATGTTTAAACTGAAATTTAAAGATTGAGCATATTTAGGTAACCAAAAGGTATGAGCAAAGGGAGCTTTTAATTTGAGCAAAATGAACTAAGTGAATAGCTTAAAAGGGCAACAAAAGGAAGAAAGTTCAACTTTGAGTGAGAAATGAGAGTTGATTGACCCAAGACAAAGTTGTCAACTGTTATCGCAAAGTTCAAAATTATTTCCACCATGAGGTTTTTGTTTAAGCTTTTTTCCTAAAGAAAGAAGGTAGCCATTTGATGTGTTTTGGAACAGGGGCTAACATGATTATATTTTAAATTTACAAATATCTGTCTGAGTTCAGTGGGAGGAACGTGCTTGAGGGGAACAAGAGTGGATATAAAAAGTCAAATTAGTAAACTGCTGTAATATACAAATGAGATATAATGCTAATTGAGACTATAAAAGGGCAATTAAAATAGATCTAAGTAGAATCCAGAAACACTATGAAGCAATATCACAGAATGATCAGCCATGTGGACTTTGGTGGCAGAAAAATTTGATTTTGTAATGTGTTAGGTATCTATGCTTTAATATGTATTGTGAGCTAAAATTGAACTTACTCTTATCTATTAAATAATAGTAGTATATCAAGCACAGGGTTGTCATGTGGATTAAATTAATGCTTACAAAGCACTTTGTCACCAATTATATTGCATGACTACAGACTATAATTATGATTACTATAATAATGCAAATCATGGGTTGTGAATAGATTAATGAAGAGAAAGGAATCAACTGTGACCACGAACTTTTTTTTTTTTTTTTTTTTTTTTTTTTTTTTTGAGACGGAGTCGCTCTGTCGCCCAGGCTGGAGTTCATTGGCGCGATCTCGGGTCACTACAAGCTCCGCCTCCCGGGTTCACGCCATTCTCCTGCCTCAGCCTACGGAGTAGCTGGGACTACAGGCGCCCGCCACCTCGCCCTGCTAATTTTTTTGTATTTTTAGTAGAGACGGGGTTTCACCGTGTTAGCCAGGATGGTCTGGATCTGCTGACCTTGTGATCCACCTGCCTCAGCCTCCCAAAGTGCTGGGATTACAGGCGTGAGCCACCGCGCCCGGCCAATCACGAACTTTCAAGACTGAGAAACTAAGTGAAACAGTGGAGCCATTTAATTAAGATAAGAGCCTAGAGAAGAAAAAAATATAGTCCAGGGATATTGAGGAGGAGGATGATTTTCATTTGAAATAATAATGTTTAGTTTGCAGGTATTATATTAGGATTAAATAAAAGCAAAATGATACACATATCCTATCACAGAGCCAGCCAAGCAATAAAGAATATTTCCATGTTTGTTTTATCCTATATTTCTCCCTTTCCATATACTTTTTAATCCCTCTTTTTATCAGAATGCTAGTTCTAGTTATTTTCAGTCTTCCATACAACTTTAGTATTTTTCTCTAGATGCTCCCTCATTTTTGCCTACAAATTAAAAGTAAAAAGTCCCTTACAAAATCCACGAACATTTTCCCCGTAATTATGCTTTTCATAGTTTTTAAAGCCCCATCTGCACATATTGGCTCAAATTCCTCAACTATGAAACCATTCTATGACATATTTATGTCAATTTTTTCTCTTTTCCTTTAATTTATCCATTTTGCTAATGAAACTAACATTTATTGCAGTTAGTGTTTACAAATTCAACCAATATTCCACATTAATTGAATATAATGGTTTTTAAATTTCAATTAATAATTTTTTCAATTAATGTTAATTAACATTTACTACTAATAAAGTTTTCTAAATATTCTAACCCCACCTTTCATTATATGTTACCAAGTCTCTTTGATTGAAACTCTCACTCATTTATGAATACACATATGCATATATACCCTAATATTAATTTAGTGTCAGTTTTATACCAGTTGTTTTTGTTAGGCATTCAAAACACAAGATTAATAAGCTCATTACACAAATATGTACTGGACATCTACTTTGGGCTAAACAGTTTTAGGTCACTGGAATGGTTCAGTAACCCAAAACCTTTTATAGTTGAGCTTACATTTTATTGTAGGGAGGGTGAGCCAAATTACACAAACAGATTTGTTAGTCTTCGGTTTATGGTTTTGTTTGTTTGTGTTTTTTTTTTTTTTTTTTTTTTTTTTTTGAGACGGAGTCTCGCTATCACCCAGGCTGGAGTGCAGTGGCCGGATCTCAGCTCACCGCAAGCTCCGCCTCCCGGGTTCACGCTATTCTCCTGCCTCAGCCTCCGGAGTAGCTGGGACTACAGGCGCCCGCCACGTCGCCCGGCTAGTTTTTTGTATATTTTTTAGTAGAGACGGGGTTTCACCGTGTTAGCCAGGATGGTCTCAATCTCCTGACCTCGTGATCCACCCGTCTCGGCCTCCCAAAGTGCTGGGATTACAGGCTTGAGCCACCGCGCCCGGCCTGTTTGTGTTTTAAACTACAGAATTGAACATGATCACATAGCCAGTAAAAGTACATAGAGAGAACAAAGTGGACCAGAGAATAATTTGTGACATTTCAAAATAAAGAGAAACAGAGAAGACAGGAACAAAAACAGGAGACTTAGAAGGAGAGGCCAATTATATAAGAAGACAACCAAGAGGAAACATATTTGAAAATGTCAGATAAAGAAAGTGAGTAGAAGGCTCACATGCTGATGGTATGCCAAATAAGGTAAAAACACCACTAGGCTGAAACATGCAGAGATCATTCATGACCTTGTTAAAAAAAAAAAAAAAAAAAAAAAAAAAAAAAAAAAAAAAAAAAAAAAAAAATTCACTAGAGCGATGGCAGTAAATTCCTGTTTAAATTATTTAAATTTAAATTTAAGAAAAACAGGGGTTGGGCACGGTGGCTCATGCCTGAAATTCCAGCACTTTGGGAGGCCGAGGCAGCCGGATTACCTGAGGTCAGGAGTTCAAGACCAGCCTGACCAACATGGTGAAATGCCGTCTACTAAAAATACAAAAAATCAGCTGGGCACAGTGGCTGTAATCCCAGCTATTCGAGAGGCTGAGGCAAGAGAATTGCTTGAACCCGGGTGACAGAGGTTGTGGTGAGCCGAGATCGTTCCACTGCACTCCAGTGTGGGCAACAGAGCAAGAAAAAAGGGATAAGTAAAATTAAGAATAGAATATAGAAAACCTTTTCCAGGACTTTTGTAAAGTCCTGGCAAATAAGAGGTATCAATTGGAACTGTAACCAGCAGGGGAAAGAAAAAATGGATCAAAAGAGATTATTGCTTTTTTTTAAAAAATGAGAGAGACAAAAACATAAGTTTCTGTCAGTGGAAATAGTCAAGTAAAGAGAGAATATATTCTGAGAGAAAGCCGGAAGAATTGCTAGAACCAGGTCTTTCAGAAAGCGTAGGGGATGCATTGGCTTTAAATATGAACAAGGACTCTTCATTTAAAGAAACAGGCAGGAAAGAATAACTGGTGATATATAGGAGAAGAAAAGTTACATAAGAAATGAGGCTTGAAGCCGAAAGAGCAAATAAGTTTTTCATAGCTTAGTGTTTCTGAAAAGCATAATGCACTCAAGTTGATACTTTCCTCTTTCCACCGTGAACAAAACAATGTGTCACAAATGGGTTTAGGAAGAATGTAGAACAGATGTCAAGAAATCTTTCATCATACAGAGACCCATAAACATATGGAATGACCTACCAAGCAAACTGTGAATTTGGAATCATTGTAACCCTCTAGGAAGTAATTAAAACACATATTTAGTGATCAAAAGTTTTATGAAGAAAAGAGCTTGATGAATTGTACGATATTTAGATTTTTTACCCAACATTTTCTCTGCTTTATGCTTTTTTCCCCCATGGTTTTGTAGGAAGATGCATTTCTTCCATCTGTTATTTACCATTTTGAGTACTGTATAGTCAACTGAATAATTCAACCAAAAAATTCGAAGAACACTTTCAGTGACTAACACTGGAGAAATTTTAAATATAATTATTTGGAAGCATATGAATCTGCAATTTACAAATGCTTAATTTTAAAATAATAAGGCATAATATATTTTTTCTTAGTTTAACCAAAAAAAAAGGGCTCATTTACTCTAAACTACTTTTGACAGTTTCAGTAGATAATATGAAAATATTTTTAATTAAGTTTGCTTTAGAAACCCTGTGAATCTGAACATCTCACTTTTTTGTTTATTTCTGTCTGTGTATAACACTGGATATAGAGAAAACATAAAAAGGCAAATGATATGGAGACTAATAAATTACTGTTATTAGTAATTAACTTTTTGATTAGGTATCACTTCTTTTATGTCTTTTTTTCCTCAGATGCTATTTTTATTGTGCTAAACACCATTCATGTAAGTCACCACAAATAACCAAGTTTATAAGATTTTAAAAGTGATCAGGTAATTTAAGATGTGTCAAACAAAATAGTAGAGTTTTACATGACATTTAATCAAAAAACATGTTCATGTATTTCTTCTGTGTCAACAGTTAAATTGCTGTTTTTTCTGCTATCGAAATCGAAGAAAGAAAGTGCATTTGAGGTGATTATTATTAATGTATAGAAAGGATATATTGAATTTCTGATTATTACCTATAACTCTATTGGTTATTAAATGAAGATAAAAAGTTTACATTGATTTTCTAATTATCAATTATGCTTAGTTGCTCAGTTTGAATGCAATATTATTCTTTATATTATAAGCCCACAATTTGTCAGGCTCAGTCAAGCTGTACTTACCTGATTGCGTAATTAAAAAATTGAATTGATCAACAGAGTGTATTAATTATGTGCTCCAGGTAATTACAGTACCTTTTTAGTTTCCACATCTGATTCAGTGGACTAAAATATGCATACTTTTAAAAATACAAATTTAAAACAATTCTCAATACTTTGAATTTGCTATTTTAAATATTGTGCATATATTTTAGCATTCTTGAATGATAAAATGATATTTAGCATGTCTCTCTTTTCTCACAATGCCTTTTATAAGAGACATTCATAATTTTAAAAGAATTTAGCTTCATAATCCACAGTGTATTTACCTTTATTGCTCTTATATTTTATGTTTATAGAGAAGTGAATTTATAGAATTTCTATGACTTACACAAATTGTTGGATCACACAATAATCACTTTTAATGGGGATATTTCATTAAAGCAGATTCATGAAAATAGTTCTTATAATGTCTATATAAATATTTAGTATGATCTTTAGAAAAGCATTTTTTTAATTCACTTAAAATTATTTTCTATAGTCTCTATGCCAAAGATTACTTGATGTATCATATACCACTTGGTGTACCATAAAGAAGTTTGTTTATTTTAGTCAATCTTTTATTGGCTGATTTTCCGTTCTTTTTCTTCTTTCCAGTTACAATGAAGTTGTGTTCTTACACCTATTCAAATTAAATCGCTTCGTCATGAAAGTCATATATCCTCAATGTCTTCTCAATGACCCGTTAAAGCAAAATAAATATGGCCTGAGAAGGACTCCATACTTCTATATTTGAGTCTTTGTGGAAGAACTATAACCTAGCTTAATAGGCAGACAAGATGGAAAACCTAACCTAGTAACCTAGGCACCTGTAACAATAGCTGAGTGTTGGCCAATCCCAGCAGCATACTTCAACCACTCATAGACTGAGTTCAAATAAGGCAAACGTCAACCTGTGACCAACCCAGCTGTTTCAGTACTTCACTGCCGATTTCTGTACATCACCTCCCTTTTTGTGCCTATATATTTATTCTGACCATGAGACATCCCTGGAATCTCTCTGAATCTGCTGGAATTCTAGCATCTGCTCAATTCGCGAATTGTTCATTGCTCAATTAAACTCCTTTAAATTTAATTCGGCTGAAGTTTTTCTTTTAACAGAACCCAATAAAATTCACTTTCTTTTATTTATTTATTTTTTCACCAGGGTTTCTAGGTATCTTTCTAATATTTTATTTTATTTTTTTACATTTTATTTTTAATTGACATATAATAGCATACATATTTATTAGGTACATAGTGTAGTTTCAAAATCTGCTATTTAATTCTAAAATACTCTAAAAAAGTACAACCTCAAAATAAACAAACCATGGGAGCAATATTTCCTTATCTTCTTCTATTACTCTCAGATTCAACATATGCAGAAAATTCCTTTTTGAAGTTTATATTTCCATAAAGATCAACTTACATTGTTCTTTATTTAATATTGTAATTATTCATTTTTAAAAGATTTGTTGAGCTATAATTTGCATGTCCTACAATTTATCCATTTAAAATGAATAGTCCAGTGATTTTTAGTATGTCACAGAGCTGCATAATCTTTACCACAATCAATTTTAGAATATTTTCATCATCCAGTGAAGAAATTCTATAACAATTTGTAGTCATTCTGAATTCCCTGACGCCCTCCTATGGTTTCCTACCATCACATGTCCTGAGACAATAATTGTCTACTTTCTAATATTATTCTTATACACCCTTCATTCCTCCACCCACCACTATCACAGTCATTCACATTACATGTATGATAGCTAACCTGTTACCTAATTAAATGAATACTCTTTATTTTTCATTTTTTTATCACAACCACTCTAAACCCAGCTTATCACTGCTTTTTTTTTTAAACAACTTTATCGAGGTGCATTTGATACGTAGTAAGCTATACATTCTTGAAGTATGCAATTTGAAAAGTGTTGACATATGTGATGTGTACACAAGCAAAACATTACAACAATCAAGATAATTTGTAGATACATCATACCTGGATGTTTCCATAACTTTATACTTTTTTCTTCCCTTGTTTTCTTGCACCAACACTCACACCTGCCCTCCACCCCAGGCACACAGTGATAGGCTTTGTGTTACTATAGATTAACTTGCATTTTCTAGATTATGAGAAAATAAAATTACACAATGTTTACTTGTTTGTATGGCTCCTTTAAGCGTTATTTTGAGATTCTTTTCATGTTGTAATGTGTATAAATATATGAACTTAGATTTTATTTTTTTCCTCCAATATGTCTGCTTAGAAGCTTTGTTAGATGTCTCATTCACTTGGAAATAGAAAAATAGTGTGTAGAAATTCACACTGTGAAATTATATACAAGAAGGAAAATGGGAGCTCAACATAAAAGCTAAAGAAACTTCATATACTTCATAATAAATGCAGGAAGCAGCCTGCACTGTGGGTCTGGTGGAAAAAATATGAGTGAATCCACAGTGTGTGATGGGAACAGAATGTCTCTGTGATACAAATTTCCACTGAGGAGCTAGGCAATCCAGGCCACAGGGAAGATTCTTACTCCTCCCAAGCACTGAATCTGACTTGGGGAACAGTGGGGAGAATGTGAGAAGGAGCAGTAGCAGGAAGTCCTACACATGTACTCCCAAGACCCCAGTCCCAATAGAAGGAAGCCATTCCTTATCCTCACTTGTAGGTGACTGAGCAGAAACCTGCCAGCCAGCATAAGCAGCAGTCACAGGTTTGGAGAATCTCCAGACTAGAATCTGTGATCTAGTGTCAAGTGGAGGAGAAGCTCTCATGGAATTGAGAGTCGGTATGGCATGTGCTCCAGTCACAAGCATGAGAATTTGTTGACTTCCTTTGTGGTACCCAATGAGAAGATGTGTGGCCTGGAAGCCATGGATTTGCTGGGCAGGAGGTTTTCACAATCTGAGGACAGAAGTCTTGTGACTTGGCTGGCTGTTTTAGCTTGCTCCCAGCAGCAAACAGTGGGAGGGAGCCCTGCCAATTGACAGTCTTGGAATAAGGTTCTACTGTGGACTGTCAGTCTGCAGAATCTGAGCCAACTAGCCTTCCCTGTGCTAATTCTTTGGTGCAACAGCAGTTACTCCACTGCTTCCTCGAGTATTGCCCTTGGGGCCTAAGAACTGCCTTCTGATCCCCAGTGGGGCCAGTGTTTGCACCTGTCATTAGAGGGTTCAAAGCCAGACTTGTCCAGACTAGCCTTGCATGGCTTTTCTCCCCTATCACTTGCTTCAAAGTCAGAGCATGGGTCCAGGACCCCTGGGATTCCATGGCACACAGTCCACTACTTGAAACACAGAATATTTCTGATTAAAGCAGGTCAAGTATAAACCCTACTGCAACCACTACAGTGATCTACTAGTGAAGAGGTCAATTATAACATGTGCTGAAACACTGACATGATGCTTAAAAAGCAGACTAGCTTCATGTGACCTCTGTGAACATCATCACTCACACCACCTCAGCTACTAAGGAGGCCTTGAGTTGACTACTACATCTGGCATTTGAGAAAGCTACCACACTAAAGTGATGTATTACAAAGAGATTTACAGACATTTTGCCACTGAATGTTCCCAGAAACAAAGCTAAATAGCTCTACTCAATATACTTTATAATCACATCCTTAAGAAAGAAAGAATAAAAAGAAAAAAGCAGCTCTACTCAAATGAAAGTAAGCTAAAATATGGAAATATCTTTTACTTCAGATGTGAAGGAATAAGCATAATAATATTGGAAATATGCAAAAGCAGGTTGTTATGATAACACCCTCAAAGGGTCATACTAACTCCCTAGCAATGGATTCTAACAAAACTGAAATCTGTGAAATGCCAGATAAAGAATTCAAAATAGCTGAGTGCGGTGGCTCACGCCTGTAATTCCAGCACTTTGGGAGGCTGAGGTGGGTGGATCACTGGAGGTCGGAATTTTGAGACCAGTCTGACCAATATAGTGAAACTTCGTCTCTACTAAAAATACAAAATGTTAGCCGGGTGTGGTGGCGTAAGCCTGTAGCCCCAGCTACTTGGGAGGCTGAGACAGGATAATTGTTTGAACTCGGGAGGCAGAGGTTGCAATGAGCCAAGATTGTGCCACTGCACTAGCCTGGGTGACAGAGCGAGACTCCACCTCAAAAAAAAAAAAAAAAAAAAAAAAAAGAAATAAAAAAAAATTCAAAAAGTAATTTTAAAAAGTTCAGTGAGACCTAAAAGAAATCTGAAAACCAATACAAAGAAAGGAAAAAGTCAATTCAGAATGTGAATAAAAAAATGTACTAAGGAGATTCATATCTTAAAGAAGAACCAAACAGAACTTATAGAATTAAGTTTCCAAATTCTGGAGAAGTCAGGCAGAGAAAGAAATATGTTTTGATATGGTTTGTCTGTGTCCCCACTCAAATCTCATCTTGAATTGTAACTCCCACAATTTCCATATATTGTGGGAGGAACCCAGTGGGAGGTAATTGAATTATGGAAGCAGGTCTTTTGCTGTTCTTCTGATATTGATTATAGTGATTAAGTCTCACGAGATCTGATGGTTTTAAAAACTGGAGTATCCCTGCACTAGCTCTCTCTCTCTCTTTGCCTGCCTCCATCCATGTAAGATGTGACTTACTCCTCCTTGCCTTCCATCATTATTGTGAGGCCTCCCCAGCCATGTGACTACAAGTCAATTAAATCTATTTTTCTTGTCACTCTCAGGTATGTCTTTATCAGCAGTGTGATAATGGACTAATACATTCTCCAAATTCTGTTTACAGGAGTATACCATACTCAATTATTAAAAGCCATAAATAGCTCAAAATGAGTTTCCTTGACTCTAAAAAGCAAAATAAGGATCAGCAAATGTTCCGAGCAGAAGTCAAAAAGATTACTTCAGTTTTCTGTTAGTTCAGTTCATTCTGTTAATTCTTGTTTTGGTTGATATTCATGAACATTTCAGCTCCTCATGAGTCCTGTACATTTTTATTTTATTCCAATGTCACAATCTCCAAAGTTATCAGAAACCTGCATTTTGAAAGCACCTGTCAAATTTCTATAGATGATTATAAACCATCTTTTGAAGAGAATCAAAACAAGACAATTGTCAGTGAATAATAAAATGTCCAGAGTAGTTACAGTCAGATATATGATTGACAAAGAAATTTGGTTATCTCTGTGGTTTACAGTGATTTAATGTAACAACCTTAATTATGATTGATAGCATTAGACTTTTGAATTTTTAAAACCCCATACAATTTTGGAACATATATTAATAATATTCCCTAAAATATAACCTGAAGAAGATTAAACAACCTTTTAGCAATCCCATGTATTTAAACATGTCAGGTAATCCTGTTTACCCCTCTTTGGATACTCCAGGGGAATTCTGTAGCATCCAAAAGCCAGGCATCAGGGAATACAATTTTGAAACTGAAGTTTAATTTTGGGAAGCTACCTACTTTTACTTTATGAATATAATTATACTTCAAGACAAATCTCAATTTTCACTTTCTTATTACAGAGTGACTATTATTACTTAAAACCCAAAGCAGATTACAGGATACTTTTTAAAGGTATTATTAATAATATTGGGAAGCCACCCTAGTTATGATTTATACCGTGATGCCCTTACAATGCCATTCCATTACCACATACTTGACATTATTAAACCCTTCCAGTCCTTAAAATACTTTGTATGATGTCTCTTTATATTGTGAAGATAATGTTAATTGTGTGATTTTCAAAAAGCTACTTTTTGATGAAGTTTGCATTCAATAAATATAAATTTTATAACTTAGTCACTTGCTTCAGAACAACAATATAGACTCCCTTTTTCTAGGTTACTATCAATAGTAAGAAGGAAAATAAAGATTCTTCCTGCTATTTTTCAACTTTCAACAAATTTTTGCCTCAACTTGGTAAACTTTTGAAAACATTTCTTAAAATTTCTCTTTCTTTTCCTTCAATTATTTGAGAACTTCAGCACAAATTAAGTTTGATGGTGTGATTTTGTATTTATGTCTTCTAATTTTAAGATAAATAATATAATAGGCTACATTGTTATGTCTTTTACTAATATTATGAGAATAATTATTAAATAATAAATATTTAATATTTGAGTAATATTTGTTAGATGATTTTGACATAGGCATATATTTCATTTGGGCTTGATATTCTGACATGGACATATAATAAAGTTTATGAAACATTTAATTTGGAAAGCAATTTTGCAAATCCAAATTACATTTTTGCTAAAAAATAATAAATATGTTTATCTTGTCCTTTAAGTATCTTAAATATTATTTGCTGCAGAACTTGACTAAAAAGACAAGTAAGTGTAATAATATGAGTGGAAACAGCCTTTACATATACACTTAGTGTGTATTTAAATATTTAGAAAAATATGTAAGATCATAAGACAACCAAAGTACAGCCAAAACTAAAAAAAATAAATATTTCTTCATATTATTCAGTTTATTTAAAAAATTCAATTGAGTTATGATTATTCCAGCTTTAAATCATTGCATATGTTAAAGTTGAAAAATATTTTCATAGTACAGTTTAAGAATAAAGTCTCTATGACTTTAGCCCTAAATATAAATGTACACACTTTATGAAGTCACTTGGACAATAAGACTTTGAACATGGCACACTGATAATTGGTCCTAACCTATATAGCTATGAAATTGTTAAAAATTTTATTCCCAACTAGTGTGTTTCATATTTATAATCAAAAAGTATTTTTCCATTTGTTCTAGAGAACACACATTAAGAAATAATCTGAACAGTAAAAGTAGCCCATATTCAAGAACTTTCCTAAAATTTTAGTTTAAAAAATTATTTAGCCGGGCGCGGTGGCTCAAGCCTGTAATCCCAGCACTTTGGGAGGCCGAGACGGGCGGATCACGAGGTCAGGAGATCGAGACCATCCTGGCTAACACGGTGAAACCCCGTCTCTACTGAAAAAATACAAAAACTAGCTGGGCGAGGTGGCGGACGCCTGTAGTCCCAGCTATTCGGGAGGCTGAGGCAGGAGAATGGCGTAAACCTGGGAGGCCGAGCTTGCAGTGAGCTGAGATCCGGCCACTGCACTCCAGCCTGGGTGACAGAGCTAGACTCCGTCTCAAAAAAAAAAAAAAAAAAAAAAAAAAAAAGTATTTAAATGTTTTTCTCTTTTAGGTGTTCTCAGCTTCTTTAATTTTAAAAGGGTATTTATTTTGTGGTTTTTATCTAAATTTATTTGACAAGATGACTTTTTCCCCCTTAACGCATTTTGAGAAATGTAAACATAATGAATACTTCAAAAGGAGACACTACTTTCATTACCAATATGAAATACTAAAGGAACAATGTAAGGAATGCTAAATAGTATTCTTGTAGTGCAAAATTGTATCCCATGGTAAAATCACCTGCCAAAATCTTTCAGATACTTGAAAAAGATGCAAAGCAGTCAAGGCTTGCTTATAAAGCATAAACTTGGTCAATGCCAAATTATATAATATATAAAATTTGGTTCTTCCCAACTGATAATAAAAAAGTTATGTGTAGAATACATAAGTGCAAAATATAAAAGGTAGACTTCATATTTTTATATTTATAAAGAAGTGATGAAATTACAGCAGATTTTCTGAATTCCTGGAGCTTTCCATAGTCACATCTATAATACTGCAATGTTTAAGTTGTCTGTTGCAATACTATGCTCAAGTACCTGCACCCTCTTTCTATGACAGATTCTAAAAAATGTGGAACTATTGTTGTAACTATAAAATATTTTCATATAATTTATTCGATTCATCATTGTATATAATTGACATGTCACAAGCATATATGATAAACAGCTATGGTTTTAAGAAGTTAATAGATGCCTTTTTTTAAATTTAGTTACATTAGCTCTAAACTTAGCTAATTCTCAGAAATCCAGTTCAGTGTCTTCCTTGAGTCTTCTCGCCCTACAAATCTGTTTTCAATGTGCTTTTCTTCTTTTTCCTCTTTCTAATCCTGGGAGGATGGAGGTACCAGTAATAGTAATAATACTGATGATATTAATATTGATCAATAGTAATTGAGCAGGATGAGATAGCATTATTACACTTGCTGATATATCTAATAAGGTAGCAATATCAACATACCTTGGCACTCTGTTGTTTTTTAATTAAATCATATGAAATGGTATCAGCAGTTTACAAAAGTATAAAATGTTGAAGTTGCGATGGTGAAACTGAATGCTTGCCTGGTTTACATTTCAACCACTGTAGTAGTGTTGGAAGCACATCTGCTGAATGATAAGCCACAGACTTTGCATTTCTTTCTGGCTACTCACAGAAAAATATAATTGCAGAGTAGTTGTGAAGGCATACAAGTATATTTTTAAAAATTAAAAAAAATAATTTTCAAACATAAGTGTAACTTTGCTTAGTAAATTTAAATGTAATTGTATTTTATCATTAAAAAATCCAACTTTATCCAACTCCAGTAAAATGAGATTTACTATCCTGTATTACTATTGATAGGAATATTTATTTTTACTATGATAATGAATGCTACTATCAATATTACTTTGATTACTACCTCTACTATTACTACTGTTACTATAAGGTTAATAGTACTTAAATCAGACCACAGGTTTATGTACTTTTTGTCTGATTCCAAGAGTTTTTAATTTGTATTCAACTGTTTGATATGATGACAGAGTTTTTCAAACAATCTTTATTTCTCACTTTCCAACCAAAAAAATACAAGTGTAAACATAATTTTGTTGCTAAAAAGTTTTTTACCTTTAAAAATAATTAAATAATTCCACAATCTGTCTTTAAAAATTATAAATATAGAAACTTAATGGCTTTCCATAGACTTTAGCAGCCCCATTCTTCCATCTATAAATGAACAAGACAGAACTTTCAGAGGTGGTGAATATATCTATCACTGTGATTGTGGTGATGGTTTCATGAAAGTATGCATCTGTCTAAACTTATAAAGTTAAATACATTAAACACATACCGGTTTTTTTGTATAGAAATCATCCCTCAATAAAACTCATAAATAAAAAAACTAGTGGTCCCTAAAAGTAGAACATAAGAACTTTTATTTTCTGATTTTACTTAAAATTACTTAATTTCAATATTGAAAGTTTTGATTGAGAATATCACTGAAATTAGCGCGTGATAATGTCATTGCAGAAGAATTTTATCAAGTGAATTAACCTCACTACTTAGGAACACACGATCTTGTGTAGTTGCTCTAATTTAAGCTCCACTTTTTTTTTTTTTTTTTTTTTTTCTCCTTTAACGTGGACATTGGTCATTCAGTTCCTTGTCTTCTTACATTAGCTCTGGGTAATAAATATGCATATGACTTTTATCCATTTTTTATTTTAATTTCAGAACCTGTGTTTTCATCACTTCTTATTTTGTTGCCAAGTATAAGTGAATTTGTTTAATTTTAGTGTTAAACTTATTCTGAGACATATTCTATTATATGAGATTACTTTACACTGAATATGATTATGCCAGAAATCAATGTATAATCTTCAATTTTATCTTTATTTCTCTGGAAGTTAAAACTGCAATGTAGAATTCTGTTTTATGTTATGCAGGAAGACACGTGAATTTCTTGCCACTAAAGTCTGTCATCAAGGCAAAAGGGGCCTTTTTATTCACTGTACCATCTAAATTAGCTCTCCCATCAATTTGGAAGCTATTTGTAGTCAAAAGTAATGAGTGCCTCAGATGCTATTTCTTAAGGTTAAAAGTAATATATTAGAAAATCAAAGTAAAACTGTGATAAGTAAAAACTCCATTGACTTCAGATAGCAATATTGCCAAGGCAGTTACATCAAGTAACAACTACATGTTTGATGCTATTAACAATTGTCAATTTAGTTATGTTAAAGGTTGTCCCATGTTGTTCAATCATGGGTATTAGTATATAGGTCAAAGATAAATATTTATCAAAGAATGCAGACTTAGTTGCCAGAAGATGTGAAATAGAGAAGATTTTAAAACTTGCTTTTCTATAGAGGAATGCGATATTTATGCCAGAAGTCTGTTAAAGGAAGCAGGGGACAACTTATTCTAGTCTTTTTATTTTTAGTTTTATGGAAAAAAAAAAAAGTGAAGTAACTATCATTAGGGATTAAGGGAAATGTTTATTGGCATTCAATATGAGTAACAGGTTCCCCAGTTAAAGGCATGCTTCCTATTAAAAATAGGAAAATAGATACAGTGGTATCATAGAGATAGAAACATTCTCTCCATTTATGAAATTATATAGACTGGGCACGATGTCTCACTACTGTAATCCCAGCACTTTGGGAGGCTGAGGCAGGCAGATCATGAGCTCAGCGGTTTAAGACTGCCTGGCCAACGTGGTGAAATCTCGTCTCTACTTAAAATACAAAAAAATAAGTTGAGTGTGGTGGCATACACCTGTAGTCTCAGCTACTTGGAAGACTGAGGCAGGAGAATCACTTGAACCCGGGAGGCGGAGGTTGCAGTGAGTCTAGACTGTGCCACTGCACTGCAGCCTGAACAACACAGCAATACTCCATCTCAAAAAAAAAAAAAAAAAAAAAAAAAAAGATATAAAAAAATTTTCAGAAAAATTCACTACAAATTTGGATATATTTATGAAGTGATTTTACATTCCTTTATCACTAACTTCATCTCCAAATTAGTCAATGACACCAAAGGATGTGAAACAAAGCTGATATTGACATATAATGTGTTATATTAGCAACTTGTTTACTCCCAATGAAAATAAAGCATATCAAGTTTGTCATAATTACTAAGTTGTGTTTTCAGCAAATTTTAAAGTCCAGAATTTTGTTAAAGGAAACATCAAATTGTTCAAGCAGCAAAGATGAATAAATCAAAGACAAATTTTTCCTTATTTTAATAATTACTCTAGACTAGTGGAAAATATGTTGCCTTCACTTGCTTGTAATTGAATTTCACATGTGCTATTTTTCATAGCTATAGTTGTGATACAGACTACTCAAAAAACTATGCTAAAAGTTTGAATGGGGGTAACGAACAAGCTTAATTAAAACAAAAAACTGCTTACAGGAGATAATTTATAATCTCTATCTCTTTAAAATATTTTTAAAATGTCTAAAAATGCACTTCTAGGTGGAAAATTTCAATGAATCATTAATGAAGTTTTGAATTAATAAGTTATTATAGTTAGTTTACAGGATACAATGTCAAAATACAATCATTTCTTTATATACCAGCAATGAACAACTGGAATTTGAAATTAAAGTTATAAAACTATTTACATTTGCACCAAAATAAAATAACTGCTTAGGAATAAATCTAACAAAATATATACAGACTTTGTATGAAGAAAACTTACAAAACTATGATGAAGGAGAGCCATTTTCATGGTTAGGATGACTCAATATTATTAGGCAGTTTAATTATTTCCAATTTGATCTATAGATTCAGTGAAATCTCAATCAAAATCCCAGGAAGTTATTTTGTGGATATTGACAAACTAATTTTAAAGTTTATATGAAAAGGTAAAAGACCCATAAGAGCCAATGTATTACAGAAGAACAAACTCAGAGGACTGTCACTTACTACAAAGCTACCACAATCAAGTCAACATGGAATTGGTAAAAGAATATTTAAGCGGATCAATGCAAAAGATACAGACCCACAAAAATATAATTAACTAAAGCAGTCTTTTCAACAAATGGTGTTGGAATAACTGGACATTTGCATGTTAAAAAAGAAAAAAAAAACTTTCAGTCGATCATTAAACCTTTCACAAAGCTTAACTCAAGGCAGAATCTTAGACTTAAATGTAAAGTATAAAATAATAAAACTCCTAGAATATAACATAGGAGAAAAGCTACGTGACCTAGAGTTTGCCAATGAATTTTTAGGTACAACATCAAAAGCACAATCCATAAAAGAAAAATTGATAAGTTGAATTTTATTTAAATTAAAGACTACCCCATCTATATTAATTAGAATTGAAAAGAATAAAAAAGCACAAAACCTTACGTGTCACTCTGTTATTTAGAATGATAAATAGAAAGTGAGAGGGAAAGGTGTGTGGACTCCAGATTGCTTGTCAATTAAAACATTTAAAAATATAGTAATATAATTTTTAAAATCATACTAAAATTGAACCAAATGCGTAGGATCTGGGGAAGCCTCAGATCTTAATTGTAAAGTTACCATGAATAAATTCATTGTCATTACCTACATACTAAAATATTATTTTAACTGAAATTCACACTAATGTAAAAAAATTTAAAAAGGTTCTTATGAAAATAATGTGCATTTTGGGGCTGTACTGAAGTCTATCTTGGCAGAAACCAGTTGTGTAAAGTTAATTGTTTCACAAAATAGCCAAAATATATCTCCAAAAGGAATTTATTTTTATTAATCAGAAATAGAGACACACTATTTTGAACTACATATTTTATATTTAGGTTTTAGATTTTTTCAGTTATGAATAAAGGTAAACATTTATGATTTCAATTTTTGTCAGGCAGATAACAAAATCTGTAAGGCATCAATGCAACCTGAAGCGGTTTCCAAGTTATATTCTACCCAGACATAGTAGGCTTTCAAAGAGTATAGTGGTTGGCAGTTAAATAAATAATAAATAAAAGAGTTGTTTTTAAAACCTCAAATGGGGTATTGAGGCAGGAAAATAGGGTCTGGAGGCAGGGAACATAAGGCCAATTCACACTTGAGCTATGATAGGAAATATTCTCTCCATGGAGTGCAGGCCAAGTTAATGACTTACTAACTCTGCTTCATTCTCTCCTTTTACACAGGGAATACCCCAAGTACAGGGTATTTAAACTCACAAAAACTCTGTAACAGGACCTTCTGAGTCCCTATGCTCAGGCCCACTCCCAAATTGTGGGGTGTACTTTCATTTTCAATAAATTCCTTCATTCCTTCCTTGCTTTGCTTGTATGTTTTGTCCAATTCTTTGTTCAAGATGCCAAGAACCTGGACACTCTCTATTGTTAACAGTATTCTTTTTTATAAATTAATTAATTTATTTTTCATTGTACTTTAAGTATAATGCAGGTTTGTTACATATGTATACATGTTCCATGTTGGTGTTCTGCACCCATTAACTTGTCATTTACATTAGGTATATCTCCTAATGCTATCCCTCCCCTCTCCCCGCTCCCCACAATAGGCTCCGGTGTGTGATGTTCCCCTTCCTGTGTCCAAGTGATCTCGTTCAATTTCCACCTATGAGTGAGAACGTGCAGTATTTGGTTTTCCTTCCTTGAGGTAGTATGCTGAGAATGATGGTTTCCAGCTTCATCCATGTCCCTACAAAGGACATGAACTCATCCGTTTTTATGGCTGCATAGTATTCCATGGTGTATATTTGCCACATTTTCTTAATCCAGTCTATCTACGTTTGGGTTGGTTCCAAGTCTTTGCTATTGTGAATAGTGCCGCATAAACATATGCATGCATGTATCTTTATAGCAGCATGATTTATAATCCTTTGAGTATATACCCAGTAATGGGATGGCTGGATCAAATGGTTTTCTAGTTCTAGATCCTTGAGAAAGTGCCACACTGTCTTCCACAATGGTCAAAATACTTTACAGTCCCACCAACAGTGTAAAAGTGCTCCTATTTCTCCACATCCTCTTCAGCACCTGTTGTTTCCTAAATTTCAATGATTGCCTTTCTAATTGGTGTAAGATGGTCCATTGTGATTTGCATTTCTCTGATGGCCAGTGATGATGAGCATTTTTTTCATGTGTCTGCTGGCTGCACAAATGTCTTCTTTTGAGAAGTGTCTGTTCATATCCTTTGCCCACTTTTTGATGGGGTTGTTTTTTTCTTGTAAATTTGTTTTAGTTCTTTGTAGGTTCTGGATATTAGCCCTTTGTCAGATGAGTAGATTGCAAAAATTTTCACCCGTTCTATAGGTGGCCTGTTAACGCTGATGGTAGTTTCTTTTGCTGTGCAAAAGCTCTTTAGTTGAATTAGATCCCATTTGTCAATTTTGGCTTTTGTTGCCATTGCTTTTGGTGTTTTAAACACGAAGTCCTTGCCCATGCCTATGTCCTGAATGGTATTGCCTAGGTTTTCTTCTAGGGTTTTTATGGTTTTAGGTCTAACAATTAAGTCTGTAATACATCTTGAATTAATTTTTGTGTAAGGTGTAAGGAAGGGATCCAGTTTCAGCTTTCTACATATGGCTAGCCAGTTTTTCCAGCACCATTTATTAAATAGGCCAGGGCAATCAGGCAGGAGAAAGAAACAAAGTGTATTCAATTAGGAAAACAGAAAGTCAACTTGTCCCTGTTTGCAGATGACATGATTGTATATTTAGAAAACCCCATCCTCTCAGCCCAAAATCTCCTTAAGCTGATAAGCAACTTCAGCAAAATCTCAGGATACAAAATCAGTGTGCAAAAATCACAATTATTGGTATACACCAATAATAGACAGAGAGCCAAAACATGAGTGAACTCCCATTCACAATTGCTTCAAAGAGAATAAAATACCTAGGAATCCAACTTACAAGGGATGTGAAGGACCTCTTCAAGGAGAACTACAAACCACTGCTCAACGAAATAAAAGAGGACAAAAACAAATGGAAGAACATTCCATGCTCATGGATAGGAAGAATCAATATCATGAAAATGACCACACTGCCCAAAGTAATTTATAGATTCAATGCCATTCCCATCAAGCTACCAATGCCTTTCTTCACAGAATTGGGAAAAACTACTTTAAAGTTCATATGGAGCCAAAAAAAAGAGCCCACATTGCCAAGACAATCCTAACCCAAAAGAACAAAGCTAGAGGCATCATGCTACCTGACTTCAAACTATACTACAAGCCTACAGTAACCAAAACAGCATGGTATTGGTATCAAAACAGAGATATAGACCAATGGAACAGAACAGAGCCCTCAGAAATAATATCACACATCTACAACCATCTGATCTTTGATGAACCTGAAAAAAACAAGAAATGGGGAAAGGATTCCCTATTTTATTTTATTTTAAATTGACATAGTAATTGTATATATTTATTGGGTACAATGTAGCGCTTTGATACATGTTTACAATGTGCAATGATTAAGTTAGAATAATTATCATATTTATCACTTCCAATATTTATGATTTCTTTTTGGTGAGAACATTTGTAATTCTCTCTTCTACCTACTTTGAAATATTCATCATATTAAAACTTATTTTCTCCTAATCATAATAAATATATGATTAAATTAAAATTTTCAAAATAAGCTAAGTACACGCATATTTTTTTGTAGGGACATAGATGCAGCTGGAAACCATCATTCTCAGCAAACTATCACAAGAACAGAAAACCAAACACCACATGTTCTCACTCATAGGTGGAAATTGAACGAGATCACTTGGACACAGGAAGGGGAACATCACACACCGGAGCCTATTGTGGGGAGCGGGGAGAGGGGAGGGATAGCATTAGGAGATATACCTAATGTAAATGACGAGTTAATGGGTGCAGCACACCAACATGGAACATGTATACATATGTAACAAACCTGCACGTTGTGCACATGTACCCTAGAATTTAAAGTATAATTTAAAAAAAAGAGGATGCCTAAATATTAAAAAAATATATTTTGACAATAATTCACTTTAATAAATTTTCAACAGAGCCGTCATTATTGGCCTCATACTTTTTTTTTTTTTTTTTTTTTTTTTTTTTTTTTTTTTTTTTTTTTTTTTGAGACACAGTTTGCCTCTGTCACCCAGGTTGGAGTGCAGTGGCACAATCTTGGCTCACTGGAACCTCCACCTCCTGGGTTCAAGCAATTCTCCTGCCTCAGCTTCCCGAGTAGCTGGGATTGCAGGCCTGTGCCATGATTCCTGGCTAATTTTTGTATTTTTAGTAGAGATGGGGTTTCACTACATTGGCCAGGCTGGTCTTGAACTCCTGTGGTAGACCGACTCAGCCTCCCAAAGTGTTTGGGTTACAGGTGTGAGCCACCACGCCTAGCCTGGCCCCAGACTTTATATGTTCTGCAATGGCAGAGATTCTGGTTATCTTGTCTGTTACCATATAACATATAACACACTGCTTGATCCAGAATTGGAATTAAATAAATAAAATGGTTATAAAAATAAGAGTCCTGTGATTATATCAAGCAAAGCTTTACAGAAAAGGAAAAAACACAATAATTTAGTAATGTTTTCTATCAAGTAGTTTAAGTTAAGAAAAGGGGTTTTGTTTGTTTGGTGTTTTCCTATTAACTGGGTAAAAATTGATCTCTGTGTTATTAATTAATGTGAAAAATAATTTCAAACTGCTATACCTAAAACATTCCAATGATTTTTATTTGCTTAATTTTGCTATGTGTATAATATAAAATACAAATTGAGAGAATTTAATTGTTTTAGAAAAGATATACCAGAAGAATCTAACAGAATATCGTGAGGTATTTCTTAAAATAAGAACGAAGGGCTGGGCATGGTAGCTCACGCCTGTAATCCCAGCACTTTGGGAGGCCAAGGAAGGTGGATCATGAGGTCAGGAGATAGACACTATCCTGGCTAACATGATGAAACCCCATCTCTACTAAAAATACAAAAAAAAAAAAAAAAAATAGCTGGGCATGGTGGCACGTGTCTGTAGTCCCAGCTACTCAGGAGGCTGAGGCAGGGGAATCACTTGAACCCAGGAGGTAGAGGTTGCAGTGAGCCGAGATCTCACCGCTGCACTCCAGCCTGGGCAACAGAGTGAGACTCCATATCAAAAAAAAAAAAAAAAGAAGAGTGATAAAAAAGAAGCAAATTATTTTCTGCTTGGTTTTCTAATTCTTATTAACTGAAAGACTGCAAAACACACTTAGTTTAATCCAGCATTAATTTTTTAGCACAATTATAATCTGGAACCTATAGTATTATTTCTACAGAGTAAAATTAACCAAATTTCTTACTACCTAATCTTTAGTAGATTTGATAGTTGAGACAAAAAAAATAGGTGTCCCTTAATATCTAACATGATCTATTCTCCCTTTTATACATTCTTTGGTACGATGCATTAACACTTCATGCTTATAGTCTTTATGCTAATTGTAATTTTATTTTTATTTATGTGATTTGTAAGGAACACAAAGGAAAACTGTCTAGTTTCCATCAACTACATTCCTATTACCTACTGATGCCTAACACACAGCAGCATTCAATAACCACTTGGTGGAACTGAAGAAGAAACAGTGGAAGAGGCTGCAGCCAAGAGAGGAGACATGGTGAGTTGGTCTTTTTCCTGGTACGTACATGCCAGGAAATTTCTCCCAGAAGGGTCCTACAAATCAGTTCATGTACTTTTATATTTATATATATACAAGCTGCAAATAAAGTACTAATAACTGTGACTGTATTAAAGGACCAAAAGTTTTGTCTTCTATAAGACAACTTAAAAAGCAATCCTTGTACTTCACGATTTGTCTGTAACTTATTCATAATGATAATTCAAGACAAATGAGGCCTGTTTTCCATTGTGCTTTATATAATTATCACATATGTGGGCCAAGGTGTTTTTCCTTTTGACGTGTGTGTGTATTCATATACGTGTGTGTGTTATATGTTGAGTTTATTTTTATGACCCACCAGAATGAACAAAAGCAGACTATAGAAAGTGTATGTAAGTTGAATTAAATATCTGAGCAGCAAATAATTCTCTATTAACGTTGACATGTAATAATCACTGTTGACAGTAATGATAAATTAATATATGCAAAAGTCATGCATTGTTACATTTAAATATAAAATCAAATGGTTGGAAAGCAGATGATAGATTAGCAGCAAAAAGGAAACAAATTCCAATGGAAGTATTATTTTCTTTCATTGCATGTGCTTTTTGTGTCATTTTCTAAAACCTTTCATAAATGAAGGATACTATCAAAAGAATGAAAACACAACCTGTAAAAAGTGAAAAGTATGTACAAATCAAATACTGGCGAATAAATTAAATTCCAGAACATGCAAAGAACTCCCACAACTCAACAAGGACAACAACAGAAATTCATTTTTAAAATGGGCAAAGGCTGGCTTCAGCCAGGTGTGGTGGCTCACGCATATAATCCCAGCATTTTGGGAAGCCCAGGTGGGAGGATCACTTGCGCCCAAGTGATGGAGACAAGCTTGCGTAACATGGTGAAACCCTGTCTCTACAAAAAATATATATATAAATTAGCTGTGCATGGTGGCACATGTCTGTAGTCCCAGCTACTCGAGGGGCTAAGATGGGAGAATCATCTGAGCCTGGGAAGTCGAGTCTGCAGTGAGCCAAGATTAAGTTACTAAACTCCAACCTGGGTGACAGAATGAGACCATCTTAGAAAAAGAAAAAAAAAAAAAAATGGACAAAGCCATTGAATAGGCATTTATCCAAAGAAGATATAAAAATAGCCAATAAGTACATTAAAAAATGCCCAACATCATTAGCCATTAGAGCCATAGAAGTCAAAAGCACAATGAGATACCACGTTATATATGTTAGGATGGCTATTAATTAAAAAAAGAAAAAAAGAAAAATAACTAGTGAAGGGTATGGAAAACTGGAACCCTCCTGCACTGTTGGTAGGAATCTAAAATAGTGCAGCCTCTATGAAACACATTATGGTAGTTTCTCAAAAAATTAAGTGTAGAATTATAATTACCATGCAATTTGTCAATTTCATTTCTATGTAGATACACAAAAGAACAGAAAAAAGAGATTCACAGAGATATTTTTACAACTATATTCTCAGCAACATTATTCACAGTAGCCAAAAGCTGGAAGTAACCCAAAAATTCATTGGTGAATGAATGGATAATTAAAATGTGGTATACACACATAATGAAGTATTATTCAGTCTTAAAAATAAAAGGAATTCTGAGACAAGCTACATAGAGGATGGATAAACCTTGAGGGCATTATGCTAAGTGAAATATCAGTCACAAACAGACAAATACTATATGATTCCACTTGTATAAGGTATCTAGACTTGTCAAATTCATCAACACGGAAAGTAGAGTACAGAGTTTGCTAGATATGAGGGGAGGGAAGAATGTTGAGTTACTGCTTAACGGGTATAGAGTTTTAATATGGGGTAATTTTTTAAATCTTGAAAAATAATAGTGGCAATGGTTACACTAAATTGTGAATGCACTTATAACTACTGAAGAGTACATTTATAAGTGATTCAAATGATGAATTTTATCTTATCTTAATTTTACCACTATTAAGAAATAAAAACAAACAAATGAATTTGTAATAGACAATATTTATAACAAAACGGACTAAAGAAGGTGCTAGACATTGAAAGTTGTATCTTCTAGAAGGGGGAAAGTAAATAAAGTAAGGAGGCAAAGTTTATAATAAAACTGATCATATTGTGATTCAAAATGTGTGAAGAAAGTCAGTATAATTCTACAGTTAATGAGAGGAATCTGAGACATATAATTCCATCATTAGATACAAAGTTTGTTGTTTGATATTACCAATATCAAATGAAAAATTATATTACTTACAAATTATTGTAAATGAAATGTCTGCCAAATGATGTTTTTAACATAGTTGATAGTGAGTTATACTTTCATTCAGTAATGACACCAATTTTTTGCATATTCACAACATTCCTAGGATAGGATTGAAAGATCATGAGTATAAAGGATGCCTGCTTTTCTGCTTCTTATGACAATAGAGTGTATATCCAACTTTGCCAAATTATCAGAGTTTAAATGATAAAAAATGGCAATGACACAACCTCAGTTTATATTATTGATAACTCTAATCCATTTTCAAGAATACTTTCTAATAACACTTAATCTAAGAACCTAAGATCTAATAGGAGATTATATCAAGTACAAGTTATTTTTCCATAATTACAGGGTAATTCATAAAATTCATATAATATTTAATCTGTTTTGTCCAAAATGTCAACTCAATAGTTTGATAGGTAAAATAATACTTATTTCTACAGTAGCTCTGCTACAAATATTCTTGATCCTTATGCAAAATATTTGATTTAGAAATTCAGGTCTGTAATTTAATAAACAAAGCTGATTTTATGTATTTAAAACAAACCTGGAAAGTAGATCTTTAGGTTTTATAAATTATCATCATCTCTCTATAAATTATAATTTATATCTGCAAACTACAAACTATAGCTTCAAATGTATAGTCTATGAGTGACTTTCTGAAGAAACCATTATAGTTTATAAAAGTTGATATGTTTCATATTGGAAGGAGGGGTACATTTTATTTTTTCTTATAGATAAGCGTGAATTATTGTTTCAATCAAATTTGGCAATAATTTTGGAATGCAAATGAGTGCCTATGATCACTGATCATGTTGTTGATAATAAATACTTTTAAACTGTCAAAGATGGTGTATCCTGTCATTTGTAACAACAAGGATGAACCTGGAGGACATTATGTTAAGTGAAAAAAGCCAGACATAGAAAGGCAAATACCACAGGATAGTATTCATATGTGGAATCTAAAAAAACGCTGATCTTGAAGTAGAATTTTTTTCAGTGCCACTTTGCCAGTCAGAGACCTTTGCATCTGGTGAAGCCCCTGCCTGGGTCTCACTTGGGACTGGGCTTATTGCAGAAGGCACTTGCCCACTCAGCCTGCCAGGCTGTGCCTGGCTTGTGCTCTGATGTGGATCCTGTGGCCACTGTGACTATGCACTCAGTCCCTAGTGGGAGGGGGTGTGCGAGCGAGTGAGTGCAGGGTCAGGCTGACTGCTGTAAGTGCTGGTACAAGAGTGGGCTCTGTGAGGGGCTTGTGGCTAGACCCCATGTCACAATTCATTCCTGTGGTGGACTTCAGTGTCCAGATGAGGAAAACATGGTGGTTCTCAAACAAGAATACCCGTGAGCCCAAAGCCACAGAGAGGGTGTTAGAGCAGCTAACAGCTCTTTTATCTCCTCCATCTGCAGCTCGATGAATGGGGTCATGTTAACAGCTTTGTCAGTCCTGTTGACCCCCTCTGGCCCATGGCTCTGGGGCTGATCTGGCCTCACTGCTGCTCCCCATCACATGGGGCAACTGCTAAGTGCTAACAGGGGTTGGTGGGGTGGAGACATACAGTGTTACTGCCTTATTCATACTCACATTTGGTAGGGTTCCAAGTTCTTGTCCTACATCCAAGAAGAATGACATTACACCGACAACCAGAGGGTGAGGAGGCAGAAGAGTTTTATTGAGCGAGAAAACAGCTCTCAGCAGAGAAGGGACTCCAGGGTGGTCCCCCACCTGAAGTCAGATGGTCTTTTCTCAGTGTAGCTGGGTCTGGGACTTTTATGGGCTCAGAATGAGGGAGTGCATGCTGATTGGTTTGTGAGTGTGCAAAAGAGCCTAAAACAAAAGCACTACTGAAAGGTGGGCTACAATAGCATAAAAAATTCAGTTAAGGAATGGTAGGTATATGTAAAATAGGTGAAGAGTGGGGATCAAACAGAGAAAAGCACACCAAACAGGAAGAGGGGTTCTCAATCTGGTCTGTGGATTTACTCAGAACTTGTAGCTAAGCTTTAAACTATCTTTGGTTTAAAGGCTGGGTTTCACTGAGGACCTGCCCTGTCAGCCTAAGATCTGTCTGCCTCCTGCCACTATCAATCTCATAGAAGTAGAAAGTAGAAGAGGTGGTTATTAGAGGTGAGACAGGTGAGAGGGTGGATAGCCAGAGTAACAGATACAAAATTACAGCTATATAGGAGGAATAAATTCTCATGTTCTATTAGTTTTATTTAATTAGTTCTATTGTTTTAATTAGTACCACAATTAAAAACAATATGCTGAATATTTTCAAATAGCTAGAAGAGAGGATTCTCAAATTTCTCAATACAAAAAAATGATAAATGTCTGAAGTGATAGATATTCTAATTACCCTGATTTGATAATTGTATATTGTATACATGTGTCAAAATATTACACTGTACCACATAAATATGTACAATTATTATGTGTCAATTAAAAATGATAAAAGCAAGTCACCAGGGCTGGGGGCATGATTGTGGTGATTCTAGTTAATAATATATTGTATTCTTAAAAATCCTGAGTGAATGAAAGTGTTCTCACCACTAAAGTAACTGAAGTAATGTGTATGTTAATTAGCAAGCTTTAGCCATTCCACAATGCATATGTACTTCGAAGCATCATGTAGAGTACATGGTAGATACACAATATTGCCTGTCATTTCAAAAACAATTTAATACAAGATAATTTAGGTAGTCGGCGAAAATTTGAAGGATGTAATGTCAATGGTTCCTGCAAATCCCTGAAATATAAGACAACCAGGAGGTATGCTCTGAGGAGTGGGTGGCAGGGGAGGTGGTGATTGGGAAGATGTTGGTGAAAAGATACAAAACTTCAGTTAAGTTCAAGAGATCTCTTGTACAATACGGTGACCATAGTTAATAATAATATATTGTATATGTGAAAATTGAAGAGAGTAGATTTTAAGTATTTTTATCACAGTAAATAACTATGTGAGGTAGAACATATATTAATTAGCTTGAGTTAATCATTGAACAATAAATACATTTTCAAACATGTTGTACACCATAAATATATACAATTTTAATTTGTCAATTTAAAAATAATAATAAAAGACATTCCATATATGAATGCATGTTTTCGAAAAGGCCAAAAAAATTAAATAGTTTGGCACTATATTGATGAGTTTAGGTCATGAAAATTCAGGGTTATTATTTGTTAAACATTTGAATATATGTCTATAGTTTGTGTAGTCTCTGAAGTGCATTGTTATAAACAAGTTGATCAAAGAAGATGCAGCTGACTACACATGAACATAATTATATGAGGTATTGATTTTAGTCTTTAGGGAGTAAATTGAGGTAACATTCTACCCATTAAATTTCCGGATTTCGTGTAAATATTTTTGTTATTGCTGACTAACTTGTGCTTGTTGCTTTTCCCTATTTTTAGTGATTTTATTTTATGCTACCATTTTTGCTGTCTATTACTGAATAACTATTGAACCACAGGTTGGTTGACAGTTTCAACCATAGAGTACAGAATGTTTTGCTAGAAAATATTTTGGAGAAATGCCTACTCCCTATTTACATTGACACTTGCAGTCTGCAGTATAATCAAAATGAGTTAATGGAATGTTGTACTGAGGAAGCAGGTGGTTTAATTTTGTAGGAATTAAACAGTCAGTAGAATAGGGAATTTCAATTTGGTCCATTAGTGCAGGAGTTGCTTTAGTTTACTAGTGGTGCTGAAGTTGGAAAGGGCAGCAGAAATTTTCTTTTTTTGTCTTTGGACAGATTAAAGATAATAAATATGGTGAACTGAACTTGTAAAAACGTCTCCCAATCTTGGAAAACCTCATACTTGGTGATTGAAGGAGATGCTAAAACCATGGAACTTATTTTCTTCAAACAAGTGACAAAAATTGAAAATATGGATTCAAAAATGTTTTAAACTATACCCATACCTTATATATATAATTTTATATCTACTAGATTATGTAGTGATGCTGTCTCAAAAAGTTGACTTTGCCAAAAAATTCTTTAAAACATAATTATGTAATTTGCTGATAATGCACAATGTAATGTATGTAATATATCAGAAAAGTAAAATTTATCTAGTTGAAGTAATTTGTCCAAAATCAAACACCTAAAAAGTTGTTAAGTCAGGATTTTAAGTCTGGGTTTTAAGCTAAGGTTCTGGGCTTGAACATTTCACAACACTGGCAAGCATGAGACTCACTTAAGCAAAGACCATGATGAGGGGGTGTGGATTTAGAAGGGCCATGGTTACTTCTGCCTTGAACTAGAACAATTTGCAGAAATAATATTTATGCTTAAAAATGAACATTATATTTCTAAGTTGAGATGGGGGAGGGAACAGCAGAGAAATTATTACTAACAGATATATGCAAGTTCATAGTATTTTGGATAAATGTACATACACAGACATGTTTAGAAAGGTAGTTTGGAATCAGGCTGTTAAAAACTTGTAGTGATTTTATACAGTGAAACTTAGATTTTATCATATAGGATATAACAAGGGATTTAGTAAATAAAAATAGACTTCCAATCCTAATTGAAAACTTAGTGATCTTTCCATTGGGAACATATTAAAATGTTATAACAACAGATAACTTTAATATATCCATAACTATATTTCCATCCATAATCTATATGGTGATTTATTTACTCCATACGATTCCAGTTACATTAGGTTTAAGCAGTTGCCTTCATTTGGATGCTGAGTTATTAATGGCAGCATTAAGAGACTACTACTCTTAACACCGTTTGTGTTAAGAATACAAGTATTTATATCATTAAAGTCAATTGTCATATATATTTATATGTATTTTATATATATACTACTCTTAACACTATTTGTGTTAAGCATACAAGTATTTATATCATTAAAGTCAATTATCATATATATTTATATGTATTTTATATATATTTATTTATATATTTATAGTTATATATATATATGTATTTCCCTGTTCGTGTTTCACCATACAGGACACCCACTTATTCTATGCTTTTATACCACTATGAGGTGAAAACTATCTTCTAATTACTGCATCTCAACCATTTGACAATATATTATTTCACCTAAGGAACTCAAAAGTTGAAAAAATCAAAGGCTGTACAGCTTGACAAAACATTTACTTTCTCCTTAACCCAACATTCCCATGGTGATTTTACTGGACAGCCAATTTTGAGAATCACAAACTTTGGGAACTGTTATCTTCCAAGTGTGGATTTGAACCAAGATTTTGATATATAGATTTGAAAAATAAATTAAATTAAACATAGTGAGTCAAAGTATAAAATAAGTAAAGTAATATAAAGTCATTTACTTTTAATTTTCAGCTGCTGATAAAGATTATTAGTTGTCTTCAAATGTCTGCCATTGTTGTTATTTATTTGTCATAAAATGTGCACAGTGACATGATAAAGCTTACAATATTGCATTTCCATTATTACAAACAAAATTAGTAGCTTTCAATGTTTGCGTGCAAATGGAGAAGTGATATAAATAGCAGAGGATGTGTCAGGCAAGCGATCTAAAAGCAGGTACTCAACGATTGTCTTACTGTCTATTTACTCATTGAAAATGCAATGTTTGGAGATATTATTTTTCTCCCTTGTATCCAATACAAGGCATGATGATATAGAATTATCATCTTTCAGCTTAAATGGCTATCAACTGCATTCAGCAGGACATTCTATTAGAAGTTGTGTAATAAACTCCATTATCAAGTAGATATTGCCAGAAACTGTTACCACTAATACAAGTTGTATTCATTTTATGATACTTGATTCCACTTAATTTTGTTATTCTCTAGAAATATTGCTTCTCTAGCACTACCGGCACTTTCTTCTCAGCTGTAACGGCCTCATTCACTACATACACTATTGCGATTTGTCATTATTTAGGCAGAATTCACTACTGTTGAAGAACTGTAAGTTTCACTCTCATTGCTAAGTTTGATAAATATATATAGAAAAATATTCCATTGTTATATCACATAGTTTCTCTTCACTCAGTGGACTGTTGATGCGATTTGGACTTTGCATCAGGAAATAGATCTATCATACAAAATAACCAAATTGGCTGCTAAATGGTAAACAAGCTGAAAAGAAAATACTGAAAGCATGGATTATGTAATCATGTCCAATCATGATCATTAGGTAGGATGACTTTTTATAAGAGTGCTAGGTGGGATTTTTCTCTTATTCGCTCTCTTTTCACAGTATGATGTCAGTGTACATTTCATGTTAGAGAGAGAAATAATTACCATATATATTACTCTAGCAATATGCTTCTATGAATTATTTCTAACAAGGGTCAAAAAATCATAGCATACTTCTACAATAACACAAAGATATTTTATATTTTATTTAATATAACCCATATTATAAAGAATCTAAGGCTAGTCACAATATTGCCTTCAAAATCTATGGACAAAATATAAGCAGAATAATATCACTTGGCTACATAATTAAAATTTACTAGCAGATAAATTTTAAAATGCACTTACACAGTCAGATCCTGCTGGTTTTATGAACTGTTTATGCAGCAATGTGGGAACTTTAGGAAATCTATGTACCTTCTGAATAAAAAGCATTAAGTATTCATGAGGTTATTGGGTGGCCTAGCTGGAAATACAGTGCACATACATTTATATGAATATGTAAATTAGGGTCAATATATTAAATATAAAATGAATATTGTTCACAATTTACAAATGCAGAATTGATAGCTAGATTTATTTTGCATTTATTGAAAAATTAAAATTTTTAAAAGTCAAAAGATGTAAAAAAAAAAGTGAGGACACATGCTACACAATAATTTTAGGGAGTTACTAACTTCCCAATATTTTTGTAAGAAAAAAATTTAATTTAATTTTTTCCTGTTGTTTATTAGTGCTGTGTGTAACCTGGTAGCTGTTGGAAACATATATAGGCATATACTTCTTAATTTATTTTTGAGCATAGCTAAAATGTATATTCAAACAAAACAAATTCTTACATTTTAAAATTATGCTTTAGCCATTATTCATAAACCAAAACTTCAAGAGAGTTCAGACTTCCCATTTTCTGTGAAAAGATACTCCAAACCTTATTCTATGTCAGACTTAATCTATTTTGTATTTATTTTCTGTGTAGCAGAACTAAGTTTCTGAGGATTCTCCAAATATTTTCTCTTCCACAGTCACATCTTCCTAACTGGAAAACAAATTTCAGAAATTCACATATTATGTTTTAAACTTCTTTTTGGCGCCACATAATTTTTCATTTTGCATAATGTCTGATGGGATATAAGCATCTTATATTGTTTTCCAAACTAATAACCATCTAGCTGCATCAATCCACAGCCTCCCTTGTGGTCACCATGCATTTTTAACCTAATACTAATATCATTACCACCACTAACACTACTACTACTACTACTACTATTACTACTACTACTACTGCTGCTGCTACTACTACTGCTACTACTACTACTACTACTACTACTACTACTACTATTATTAGGTTAATATTTGCATTCACACATTACAATTTCACAATTTTATGTCAGTATTCCCTGATGTGTGCTTCAAAATTTAGTGAGTCTTGTTTCTAGTATTATCACTTGAAGTATAAAAGTGATTCATTTAGTGTGTAGAGAAATTGATTGCCTCACCTTGGTTTCATTAGCATTAATTATAATTAATTCAGATAACAAGGCAAAGATAAAAAGAATGAATTGCAAATATTATATCAATGATCAATATAGGTCATTTGTTAGCAGTTTGTTTTCAAGCATTATTCAGAGTATTTACTTCCGTTATTAATTGTCTATATCATTGGGATACTTAATCTGTGGATGTGGTACTCTTTATCCTTATGTTATTAAGGACAAAGTGACATATCTTAGAAAAACAACTACTAGATTCAGCAATTAGCAATATGACCTTAATCTCACTGAATGGTTAAGTAAATAGTTTTCTAAACTTAACTAAATTTTTAGTTTTCTAAACTTAACTAAGTTAACTAAGTTTGGAAAACTAAAAAAAGGATTTTTGATCCAATTAAAATTTTTAAAGAAGAGAATAATAGTAACAATCATTTGCAGGTTATATTTTTACTTATTTTTCTTTTTTGTTTTTGTTAAAAAAATAAAAAAGTGAAAGTATTGTACTTTCACAGGAAAATACAATACTCACTTACTGCCTGTCCTCTTTCTTCAGTTAATCTTCCTGGTGCATTGAAATTCTTCTCTAGTATTTGTAATTAAAGACTCAGATTGACATATTTTTTAAACATCACAAATAAGAATTGTAGTAAACTTTATAGTCAGAGAAAAAATTCCAATTGAGAATAACTGTAGTTTTTTAAAAATTCAAACACAAACAAGTGTAAGAAAAATTACTATGTTGGTAATAAGTTATCCTTATCCCTACACTCTCTACAGAAGAGGGAAAAACAGTAAATATTTAAATCAAGGGCCATTATCAGCTTATATGTTTCTTTTCACCTTTGTTTTCATATTTAATTTTATGATGAATACTGTCTTCTAAGTGTTGTGTGCTAAGAACATATCTATTTTTGTAAGTGATAATTTTGTTCTGAAACTAAAACAGTCTATAAAAATGTGAGACTGACTTCATGTAGGGATATACTTTTATTTTATCCAAGATTGCAATGTTATCATCACTTTTTATTGTGCTAGACAATTCCTAGTACCAGGACAATTCTTCCCTTAGCATCCTGAGCAACATAATGAAAAAAGACAGTAATCTAATTTTTATAATCTTAGTTGCTCATTTGTAGACTGAATATCCTGAAGTACTACATACCACTAAAAAGGATTATACTATAAAAATTGCAGATCAACAAATTTAATAATCTGGAAGAAATGAAAACATTACTAGAAACAGACAATCTACCAAGACTGCATCATGAAGAATTAGAGACTCTGAATAGGCATATAACTAGTAAGAATATTGAATTCATAATTAAAATCCTACCAATGAGGAAAAGCCTGCAGCCAGATGGCTTCATTGTTGAATTTTACCAAACATCAAAAGAGTAAATGCCAATAATTTTCAAAGTTTTCCAAAAGAAAAAATAAATGAAGCAGAGGAAAAGACCCCTCTCTAACTATTCTACAAAACCAGCATTACTCTGAAATCCAAGCCAGAAAAAGACACTACAACAAAACTATAGACCAATATCTCCTATAAACATTAATGCAAATATCCTCAAAAAATACACTAGGAAACCAATTTAACAGAATCTTTAAGGATTATACATTATGACCAAGTGAGATTTATTTTTAAATGTAAGTATTTTTTAAAATGTGGAAATCAAGTGATGGAATACTTCATAATAATAGAATTAAGGGAAAAATATAATCATGTCTATGCACAATAAGCATTTGACAAATTCAATGTATTTTAATTTAAAAAGTAGGAATTTTTGTTGGAAAGTTGTCTTCAACAAAATAGGAAGAAAAGTAAACAATGCTACGAAACAAATACCAAATATAAAATCCACAGCCAACATCATACTTAATGCTCAAAGACTGAAAACTTCTCCTCCAAGATCAAGAGCAAGGCAAGAATGCCTACTCTCTCAACTTCTATTCAACAGAATCCTGTTAGTTCTAGCCAGAACAATTAGGCAGCAAAAGAAATAAAAAGCATCTAAATTGGAAAGAGAGAAGTAAATTATTTTTCTGTTTATAGATGGCATGATCTTAACCGGAAGAAAATACTGAAGAACGGCCGGGCGCGGGGGCCCACGCCTGTAATCCCAGCACTTTGGGAGGCTGAGGTGGGCGGATCACGAGGTCATGAGATTGAGACCATCCTGGCTAACATGGTGAAACCCCGTCTCTATTAAAAATACAAAAAAGTAGAGGGGCGTTGTGGTGGGCGCCTGTAGTCCCAGCTAGTCGGGAGGCTGAGGCAGGAGAATGGCGTGAATGCAGGAGGCGGAGCTTGCAGTGAGCAGAGATTGCGCCACTGCACTCCAGCCTGGGCAACAGAACGAGACTTTGTCTCAAAAAAAAAAAAAAAAAAAAAAAAAAAAAAAGAAAAGAAAATACTAAAGAACACATGTACACAAACTGTTAGAAATAATAAAATAATTCATCAAGGTTAGAGGATTACAAAATCAACAAGCAAAAATCAGTTGTATGTCTACATTCTGAAAGTAAACAATTTGAATAGAAAATTAAGCATTTTAATTTATGACATCATCAAAAAGAATAAAATGCTTAATAAACTTAACCAGGAGGCAGAAGGTTTGTGTCCTGAAAATCAAAAAAATGTTACTGAAAACGTTAAAGACATAAATATGTGGAAAGATATCTCTTGTTGATCACACGCATTATGATCAACATTGGCGTAAACACAAAAATAACTATTGTTGGCAAATGTGTGGAGAAATTGGAACCTTTTTGTGCATCAATTATGGGAACGCAAAATCATGCAGCCACTCTAGGAACAGTGTCATGATTCCTTAAAAAACATGAATGTAGAATTACTGCATAATTCAGCAAGTCCGTATTTGGATACTTAGACAAAAGAAATGTAAGCAAGGACTCAGTTTTGTACAACTATGCTCATAGCAGCATAATTCATAATAGCAAAGAGATTGGAGCAACCCAAGAATCCATCAGCACATGAATAAATGAACAAAATGTAGTATGCACATGAAGTGGAATATTACCCAGCCTCAAGAAGAAAAGAAATTCTGATACTTGCTACTACATAGATGAAACTTGAACACATTGTTCTCCAAGCAAATAAATAAAATAAGACTGTCACAATAAGACAAGTGTTGTATGATTTGACTTATACGAGATTCCTAAAACATTTAAATTTATACAGATAGAAAGTAGAATGGTGATTTTAAGGGAATGAGGAGTTTGTGTTTAATGGGTACGGATTTTCAGTTGAATAAGATGAAAACCTTCTGGAGATCGATGGTAGTGATGGTTGCACAACAGGATGAATGTACTTGATGCAACAGAATTGTACACTTAAAATGGTTACCGTGGTAAATTTCAATATGTGTATTTTGACACAGTAAAAAAAAAAAGTAAAAAACAAATAACTAACCAACTAACCAATTCAGATTTTCCTGGAGAAGAACAAATTCTGTCTCCTGACTGCAGTAACAGTTCCTATGCAGGAGTTTTCCACCTACAGGTAGGTCTGCCCTACAGATTATAAAATTCCCAGTTCACATGTTATATTTTATATTTTATGAGATTATTGCACACACACAAAAATAAGTGGCATGAAAGTATTCTGAAAAGTGCATATTATGAATATAATGTTTACAAGAGAGAAAAAAAGAAGAGCGAACAATATAAAGAAAACTTACAATAACTTTGAAAGACATCAAAAAAACTGCTTAGACCAAAATATTTAATAGTTAAAATGTATCAATTTATCAATTTTTATACATTTAATAAAATCCAAAAAATGTGATTTCAATATGGCTTGTTTTGTTTAATTTACTTTGATTTTAAAACTTCACAAAGTGATTCTAAAATTCATTCATAGAAATAAATGAAAGAGAATATTTAGGGAATCTCCCGAAAAAAATTAGCAATTTAGGGAGATGTGGTTTAGTATGCGTAAAAATTTATTATAAATGAGAAAGACTGACTCAATACAGTATTAAGTAAATAATTAGAAATACAAAATGGAATACAATCTGGATATAGACCTAAACACATATTTCATGTATGTATGTATATACATATACATATGCGCTCTTTAATTAAATGATTTCATTTATAGGAATTATTCCTACAAATACACTTGAAGTAATGTACATACAAAGGTATATAATATACTCTGATGATTAATATTGAATGTCAACTTGATTGGATTAGGGAATGCAAAGTATTATTTCTGGGTGTGTCTGTGGTGATGTTGCCAAAGGAGATTAACATTTGAGTCAGTGGACTGGGAAAGGCAGACCCACCCTCAATCTGAGTGGGTACCACCTAATCAACTGCCATCGCGGCGAGAAAAAAAAGCAGGCAGAAGAATGTGAAAAGGCTAGACTGACTTGGTCTCCCTGTGTAGCTCTTTCTCCCGTGCTGGATGCTTCCTGCCCTTGAACATTGGACTCCAAGTTCTTCAGCCTTGGGACTCAGACTGACTTCCTTGCTCCTCCGCTTGCAGACAGTCTATTGTGGGACCTCAGCTTGTGATCGTGTGAGTCAACACTCCTTCGTAACCTCCTCTTTATATATACATCTATGCTCTTGGTTCCGTCCCGCTGAAGAACCCTAATACATACACTATGACTTCTACTGGCAAAATACTACAAATGCTTAACAATGTCTTCTGTAGAGAACTAAGTAAGTAACTTTAGATCCATAAGATACCATAAAGCTTTAAAATTGAACAAAAAGATTTTTACATGGCAAAATAAAAAATTTGCAAGGTATATAGAGTTTAAAAAACCTGTATTGAAACTAGTATATGGTAAGTGTGTGTATATAAATATATATATGTATATGTATGTATGTGTATTTTTTATTATGGTGATTATTTAATATCTCTGGAAAAATTCACCAGAAATTGATGATGGTGCTGACTGGTGAGTGATTAAGAATAGGGCGGACAGCAGTCAGGAGCGGAAGGAATATGTTTTATGTTATATGTTTGTTTTACTTTTTAAAAATGTTGAAACCATGTGCTTGCATTACTTATTTTTATTTTTATTTTTGAGAAAAGGTCTCCCTCTGTCACCCAGGAGGCTGGAGTGCAGTGGTCCAATTTGAGCTCACGGCAGCCTTGACCTCCTGGACTCAAGTGACCCTCCCACCTCAGCCACCTCAGTAGCTGGGATTACAGGCACATGCCACCACATCTGGTTAATTTCTGTATATATATATATATATATATATATATAATTTTTTTTTTTGTAGAGACAAGAGTTTCACTAAGTTGCCTAGGCTGGTCTCAAACTCCTAGACTTAAGCAATCTGCCCACTTTGACCTTCCAAAATTCTGTGATTACAGGTGTAGTCACCGTGCCCAGCCATGTTACTTATTTAAAAGAATAACATTTTCAGCTGGAAACCATCATTCTTAGCAAACTATCACAAGAACAGAAAACCAAACACCGCATGTTCTCACTCATAGGTGGGAACTGAACAATGAGATCACTTGGACTCGGGAAGGGGAACATCACACACCGGGGCCTATCATGGGGAGGGGGGAGGGGGGAGGGATTGCATTGGGAGTTATACCTGATGTAAATGACGAGTTGATGGGTGCTGACGAGTTGATGGGTGCAGCACACCAACATGGCACAAGTATACATATGTAACAAACCTGCACGTTATGCACATGTACCCTAGAACTTAAAGTATAATAATTAAAAAAAAAAAGAATAACATTTAAATACTGTTTTTGAAGGGCATCCTTTATATCATAAAAATTTAGAAAATATAGAAAAGGCAGTATTTTTAAGTATGCTACAAAGCATGTTTGCTTCTCAAATTAAACTCCTATTCAAAATATGTCTTGCCAAACATCGTAGAAAGAAAAATACCTCTGCCCCCTCCAAAACTGACCACATCTTAATCCTGGGTATCTGCAAATATGTTGTCTTAGATGGCAAAATCTCTTTAGTTTATGTAATTAAGATAAGGAACTGAATGTTCTTGATTATCTCATTGTGCCCAATGTAATCACAAGGGTCCTGAGAAGAGAGAGTCTGTAAAACAGGAGTAGATTTGCTGATGGAAGCAGAGGTAAAAAAAATTGGAAGATGCTACATTGCTGACCTTGGAAATGAAGGAAGGGGCCACTTGCCAAGAAATGCAAGTTGTCTCTTAGAAGGGAAGAAAGAAAGGAAGAAAGACAAGGAAGAAAGAAAGAAGGGAAGAAAACAAAAGGGGCCACTTGCCAAGAAATGCAAGTGGTCCATCAAAGTTGGAAAGGGCAGGAAAACAAATTATCCCTTAGAAACTCTAGAAGGAATACAACCAACACCTCGATTTTAGGTCTTCCGACATTCTTAACTAGAAGGTACTACATTTGTTTTATTTTAAGCCATTCCATTTATGATACTTTGTTATAACAACCATAGAAAATTAATACACTGAAAAACCAAACTTTGCAATTACTTATATAAATCAAGGGTTAAATTGATTCAATGGTTTTGTTTATAATTCTAGCTTTCATTTAATAAGCACTTGTGGACCACCTTTCTACTAATCATTTATCTCAATTAATATTCCAAAGGCTAAAGAGATTTTTTAAATATGTCCAGATTTTTGGTAGCAATTTTCTCTTATAACAATTAAAAGAATTGAAATGTATATGTATGTATGTGTGTGCATATATGTGTGCGCGTATATATGTACACATGTGTGTATATGTATGTATATGTGTGTATATATACATACTTTGTTGCTGTTGTTGTTGTCATTGTTAAGACAGTCTCCCTCCTTTGCACAGGCTGGAATGCAGTGGCGTGATCGATTCTTGTGCCTCAGCTTCCCAAGTAGCTGGGACCACAGATGTGAGCCAACATACCCATCTAATTTTTGTATTTTTAATAGAGACGGGGTTTCACCGTGTTGGCCATGCTGATCTCGAACTCCTGACTTCAAGTGATCAGCCCATCTCGGCCTCCCAAAGTGCCAGGATTACAGGCATGAACCACTGTGTCCAGCCCGTTTAGATATATTTTGATTTACGTTTAGTTGTTACTACCGAGATACAATGAAAAGGGGTCTTCATTACAGGATGTTTACTTGTTTTAATTACTCTTACACCCTATTTAGAGAACCTAACCCTTACTCTAACCCTAAATGTTCTTGGTGATATGGTGAGCTTTAAACATAAAATTTTATATTATTATTACATTTTTCAGGCTCAAGCATCTGGAAATTGGTTTGTTTGTTTTTTATTTTGGTACAAACAAATAACATAAGATCTATCATTTTAATAAATTTTTAAATATATACGACAATATTGTCAACTATAAGCACAGTGTACAGAGATTTTTTGAATTTATCTTGCATAACAGAAACTTCACACCTGTTGGACAGCATCTCCCCATTTACTTCTCTCAGCTCTTGGCAACCACCTTTTATGTTCTGCTTCTATGTATTTGACTATTTAATTTAACTTGATATCAACCCTTATAATAAATTTTTATGTGTACACTACAGTATTGTTAACTATAAGCACAATGTACAGCAAATTCCTAGAACTTATCTCACATAACTAAAACTTTATACCTGTATATATGTCGAATAGCAGCTCCCCATTTCCTCTCCCCCTCTCAGCTTCTAGCAACCACTTTTTTTTTTAATGAACTTGACTATTTCAAATAACTTACAGAAGTGAAAATATGGAGAATTTATCATTTTGTAGTTTATTTCCCTTAAAATAATGTTCTCCAAGTTTCTCTACACTGCCACATATGGAATTTTCTTCCTTCCTCTCCTTTTTTCCTTCTCTTTTTTCCTTCTCTCTCTTTCTTTCTTTCTTTCTTTCTTTCTTTCTTTCTTTCTTTCTTTCTTTCTTTCTTTCTTTCTTTCTTTCTTTCTTTCTTTCTTTCCTTTTTCTTTCTCTTTCTCTCTCTTTCTTTCTCTTTCCCTCTTTCTCTATCTCTTTCTTTCTCTTTCCCTCTTTCTCTATCTCTTTCTTTCTTTTTTCTTTTTCTTTTTATTTGTAGAAACAATCTCCTCTGCCACCCAGGCTTAAGTGCAATGGCATGATCATAGCTCACTGCAGACTTTAATTATTGGGCTCAAGTGATCCTTCTACCTTGGTCTCCTGAGTAGCTAGAACTACAGGTACATTCCAGCACACCCAGGTATTTTTTTTTTTTCTTTTTAAATAGAGACAGGGTCTTGCTATGTTGCCTAGGCCTGTCTTGAACACCTGGTTTCAAGCTATCCTCCTGCCCTTGTGTCCCAAATTACTTAGATTACAGGCATGAGTCACCACTGCTGGCCAACTTTTTTTTTTTTTCTTTTTTTTTTTTTTTCTTCTTTTTTTTGCTAAAGCCTGTGCTTTTGGTCTCATTTGGAATCATTTTCAAAACCAATGTCAAAAAGCTTTTCTCATTTTCTTCTAGGATTTTTACAGTTTTAGGGCACATGTTTAAATCTTTAAGCCATTCTTGGTTTACTTTTATGCATGGTGTAAGATAACAGTCCTGTTTCCTTCTTTTGCATGTAGATATCCAGTGTTCTCAACATCATTTGTTGAACAGACAATCCTTTCCCTGTTGGATATTGTTGGCACACTTATAAAATAACAGTTGATCATATGTGTGTGGGTTTATTTCTAGACTCTTTATTATTTTCTATTGGTCTATATGTCTGTCTGTGTGTCAGTACCATACTGTTTTAATTACTGTAGATTTGTCATATATTTGGAAATCAGAAAGGATGATACCTCCAGTTTTGTTTTTCTTCCTCAAATTGTTTTGGTAATTTTTTGTCTTTCAAGGTTCCCTAAGAATTTTAACATTCATTTTTCTCAGTTTTGGTAAAAGATGCTATTGGAATTTGATGGAAATAGTATTGACCTTCTAGATAACTTTGGGTGATATGGACATTTTAACAATAATAAGTCTTCCAATTTATGAACGTGGAATGTCTTTTCATATATTTGTGTCTTCCTTAATTTCTTTCATCAATGTTTTGTAATTTTTATTGCATAGATCTTAAACTTCCTTGATTAATTTTATTCATATTTTATTCATTTGGGGATTTTTAAAAATTTTGTTTTGGGATGATTCATTACTATTATACAGCATGGTAGCTAAGATTTGTATGTTTATTTATTCTGCAATTTTACTGAATTCATTTATTAGTTCTTACAGTTTTTGTAGAATATTTAGGATTTTCCACATGTGAATCATGTCATCAGCAAAAAAAAAAAAAAAAAAAAAAAAAAAAAAAAAAAAAATATATATATATATATAATTTTACTTCTTTCATTCTGATTTGGATGCTTCTTATTTATTCTTCTTGCCTAATTGCTCCAGCTAGTGCTTTCAATACGATAATATGTTGAATAGAAGTGGTAAGAGTAGGTACCCTTGCCTTGTTCCTGATCTCTCAAATTGTCTTATAAAAAGAAAGACAGAAAATGTATCTCCAGCCTGAATTATCACATGAAGATTGTACCTCAGAAATTATCAAGGGTGTTCATTAGTGATCTTAACCTTATTTTCCCTGCTTTACACACAATTTTACTTTTCCAACATTCTTGAAAATAAGCATGAAAATGTGACTTCCACTGTCTAAGAACAAAAACTAGTTTGCAGTGTCCTGTAGTGTCAGACAACATTTCCCTGGCCAGCCTTATGTGATTATTGTATTGGTACAGGGCCTCCATCAAGTTTGATCCCATTGTGACTATTTCCTCTTAGTCATGTGGTATAAATATGAAATAAACTTTATTGTTGTTTAGCCATAATATGTAGGGCTATATTTTTTAAGCAACCACGTTACAATGTATCCTTACTGCTACATTAAGGCCAATTTAGATTAATTTCAATGACGGAAATCTACAACACATTAAAATTAGTCTTATATTTCCACTTTCATTGTTTTTGTTCATTCTCATTATAAGATCTATCTTTAATTTCAAGGATGAGGTGATTCGTATCTACAGCCTGATTATACATAAATACAGATTTTCTGGAGAGGAATATATTTTAATTAATCAATAAAATCAGTTGAATTTCTGTACATAAAATAAATTTCTTACCTAAAGATTGTATCTGCAGGACATAACAACTTAATAAATTTGGTTTTGCCAGTGTACCAACAGGTTTGTTATCAGATTTAATATAAAACCCTTGCAGGAGAGGACATGTGCTTGAATGTCAAATTTAAAATAATAGATTTAAATATTTATTTAAAAAGCATTAAATCTGAATTAAAAATTTTATTGGAAAGTGAATCTGATCTTTCTCCTTATTTACAGCCTTACTTTATTCTTATATTTTTGTCTAGCCACAGAATTCCCAAAATATTAGTCTTTCTCTGTCATGTTCAGTGATTTAATATTTTACTCTGAATGTTTCATTTCTATAGCAGATGAGTTATGTGTGAGCCCAAGGCAAAGCCCCAGCTTCCTTCCTCCTAATCTACCATGCAATTTCTCACTCTCCAAAATATGCCGAAACATATGTTCTCTGTCTTATACACACACACACACACACACACACACACACCCCTGAAAGTTCATGACTCTTTCATTGAGAATCTCATATATCACAAAAAAAATTTCTGCAGTTGAATAACACATTGACAATAATTCTTAACTTGTTTATTTTACGGTATTCTCTTATATTTTAACCTACATAGAATTTTCAATATTATCTTAAGATTACCTGAAACAACAACTTGCATTTTTAAAACCATTCCTTGGGCCTCATCCTACCTCCATGGAAAAAAAAAAAAAAAAAATATATATATATATATTATATATATATATATCAAGATCAATTGGTTTCAGTGTAACTGAATGTAACTTTCTTCCTGATTTATTCTCACCAAGTTGCACAGTTCCAAATTTTCACTTCCCTAACATTTCCTGCTATATTTAGGTTATGTTTTTCATGTCCATTTATCGTTTGTCCCCTACTCTTCCTCACCACCTGATAGAGCTGTTCTAATACCTATTCATTTTATTAGAGTTTTATTGTGACATCATTATATACCACTATATAAACCTTTTTCTAATGCATACAATCTGATGATTTTGGCATAGACACAGATTGTGTGATCATCATCGCATCATCACTGATTTCATAACATTTCATCCCTCCCCAAAAATCTTCATGCACATTAATATTCGCTTCCCACTCCTCTCTTGCAAGTTGATATCTGGCAACCATTAAACTACATTTTGTCTCTAAGAATTTATCTGCTTTGGACATTTCAGATAAAGGGAATCATAGACAACTGTGGAATCACAAACAACCAAGCAAATACACAAAATATCTTTTAAAATGTTCATACCACACTAGCAACAACAACAAAAAATACTATGGTCAGTGTTCCTCTACTAATGGTAGAATTTATCTACAAAAACAGTTGATTCCATTTGTGTTCTCTATTCAATCTGTAGTCTTCAAAAAATGAGTAATTACAGGCCCTAGAATCACTGATAAGAGACTACATAGTGTATAATCAGAGAAGGAAACAGATTTTACTAAAACCTTAAGTCTATCACAGCAATTAGCTTATCAGTCATTGTGATAAGACTCTAAGTAGCCAATTTTAAAGTTAAGTGCTTTCATGTGACAAATAGTCAATGAAAATTATTTCTTTTGACATTTTTATAACAATTTTAATACCATATTCAAATTTTATCATGCAGTTGTTTCTATGGATAATTATTGCTCTTTAAGCTTAACAAAATCTCTTATTTATTCCAATTCATTTAGATATGCAATAAATAGTAGATAACTTTTTTAACATGTTTAAAAGGCAGAATATTGATATTTTAACTTAAATTTTAATTTCTATTAAAAATGATTACAAGGAGATTTTTGGCAATTTAACCAAGTAAAATAATTTTTCACGTTACATTCCATAATAATACAATACACATTAAAAATAAGATAAGTAAAATACTGGATTATTTGGTTTACAATTCCAAGCTATCTATCACTAAACTTGAATACTTTGTGAGAAGAAAAAAGGAAAAAAAGAACATACTAACAATATTTTAGTTTCACAAAAAATTAAGAGACAAATGTATGATTTTTCTGATTGATTTGAGTAATATGAATAAGTGATTTGTTCTTAAAGTAGCAGAAAGAATTGATTTTAAGCACAATGAAATTAAAAGGTTTTAGCTTCCCTGAGCTGAGCAAAGTAAGATGAATTTTTAATTCAGTGAATTAATTAGGCACATAATAAGGAATAGAATACGTAATATTCCTAATTCAGATAAATAGCAAAATAGCCCAGATTCTAAAAGAAATAAATATCATCCATCATAGACACACTTTAAATCAAGTTTATTGGAAAATATTAATGACAACAGATCTAACAGAACAACATAAAATGAATTATATTGCTGATTCTGTTTCACAAAATTACATTTTACTTTTTACCCTCATCTGTAACTTTCTCTGGAGTTAATCTTAGGACATTACTCATTTTTTGAAGGTGTTAATGTACCATAAAGGATTTGCATTATCGTTAGACATACTATCTATGCCAGGTGTTACATGTTCTCTGCATATGCCCTGAAGTTCATTTAACAGCTTATAAATCTTTATGACCATATGATGTGTTTCTATGATCGGTGGGATCCTTAAAAACTTCTGAAATATATGTTATAAAATTAAGTTGCTTTTTATTTAACTTTTTTATATAACGCAGTAGGTATGGATTAATTTCAATTATTTTATTTTTCATTATGTTCAATTTTATTTTGAAGTACCTACTGATATATATATTTGCATATATATAATACATATATACACATATATACACATACACATATACACATATATATACATACATACACACACACACACACACATATATATGCAATTCAATCCCTGGAAAGGAAATCACTTCATATTTTCTAGACCAGTTTTCTAATCTACAAACCATTGTGTTGGAACTTGATATATAAGCAGTAGTATATTTTTATGATCATTGCTAAATTATAAACTATTGTGGAACATAAAGTGATGAATAAAATATTAACTCATATGTTAAATAGATTTGTTAGACAATCACAGGCAGGCTATATAAAATATATTTAATTTTATTTATTCTACTGATCATGTTTTGACAAATAAATATACATCTTTCTTTATCAAACAAATAGAATTGGTATTAAACAGCTAAAAAGATAATTTCAAAGTAAATTTTATATCATTTGAAAACTCAAATGGGAAAATATTTTATTAAACTATTTTCTTTCTAACAAAAAATTTCAAACATGTGCTAAAGTCTACATCTAAACAGGTAAAGGATTTGACAAATTATATTTTAAAATGAAAGACAGTTACTGAATTTTAATCCTTATAATTTATTAACTTGTCAATGATCCTTTAAAATATGTCTTATAAATTATTATAAGAGTTAAAGCAAGTTTCCTTACTGTTTCATGCTTCCATATGATGAGATCACCAAACAGGCTTTGTGTGAGCAACATAGCTGTTTATTTCACCTGGGTGCAGGCGAGCTGAGTCCGAAAAAGGAGTCAGCAAAGGTGGTGAGATTATCATGAGTTCTTATAGGTTTTGGGATAGGTAGTGGAGTTAAGAGCAATGTTTTGGGGGCAGGGGGTGGATCTCACAAGGTACATTCCTGAGGGTGGGGAGAATTACAAAGAAACTTCTTAAGGGTCCGTGAGATTATACAGAACATTGATCAGTTAGGTTGGGGCAGAAACAAATCACAATGGTGGAATGTCATCAGTTAAGCTATTTTCACATCTGTGGATCTTCAGTTGCTTCAGGCCATCTGGATATGTATGTGCAGGTTACTGGGGACATGATGGCCTAGCTTGGGCTCAGAGGCCTGACATTCCTGTCTTCTTATATTCATAAGAAAAATAAAACAAAATAGTGGTAAAGTGTTGGGGTGGTAAAAATTTTGGGGGGTGGTATGGAGACATACTGGGCGATGTTTCTCAGGGCTGCTTTGAGTGGGATTAGGGGTGGCGTGGGAACCTACAGTGGGAGAGATTTAACTGAAGAAAGATTTTGGGATAAGAGGTGATACTGTGGGGTTGTTAGAAGGAGCATTTGTCATATAGAATTATTGGTGATGGCCTGGATGCAGTTTTGTATGAATTGAGAAACTAAACAAAAGACACCAGGTCTGAATAAGAGGAGAATAACAGGTATTAAAGGACTAAGAATTGCGAGTACCCGGAACATCCGATTACAGAGTGTCAAAGGTGGTTCAGCATAATTATTTGCTTAGTTGGTGAGTTTTTGGGCTCTATCCTTGAGTTTTTTATGTTGTCATATACCAGACCAAGTTGATTTAGGTAAAAACAACATTCTTCATTTAAAAACATACAGAAACATACAGAGTCCCCTCTTTTCTTTTCTTTTCTTTTTTTTTTTTTTTTTTTTTTTTTTGCAGTGAGTCACTCGGGACCTCATCGAATTTGGAGGAAAGAGAAATGCAAAGCCAGCAATTGTTTGTTAAAGAAGGATTAGAAAGGGCTAGGAGAGAGTGAGTGAGATTGATAGTGTGGTAGAGATATCTGGGGAGAGTGTGGCATAAGAATGGGAGCGAGAAAAAGAGTAAGTATAAAAGTAAAGAATAGGACTTCATCAGGGTGAAAGTATTGGAGTGTACTTTGTCACTGAAGATCTTCTATCCTCTGAAAAAGAGACTTAAGGGTGGCAGTTAAGGTAAAACCAGGTGCCACTGAATATCAAGAGCCTGAGAAATTGCTTGGGTGATTTGACTAATAAAGGCCGGTACGTTATTGGACTGTATAGAAGTGGGAAGGCCAAACTGAGGAATTATGACTGACAAAAGAGAAGAAATGACCACGGTGGCCTTTTCAGATGCTAGGGACCTGAATAATCCCTGAGGAGTAGTAGAATAGCATATGGAACACTGAGAAGTGATTTCCTTGAGGATAGATTTCCAGGATGGAAAGGAAATGAGAGGTTCTAAGAGGCAGGCTACTGGCTTGTAACCTACATGGAAGAGGTTATGAAATGACGATAGAGTAGAATGGACCTGTGAGGCTGGAAGAAGATATTTTCCTTGGTCCAAGAACCATTTGCCTTGTGTAGGAAGAGATTGATAGGTGGAAGTTTCGGTGGGAGTGACGGAGGAGAAGGAGGAAAACTGCCAGGAGGGATAGAAGTTGGAACACCAGCTGCTTTTTTAGCTACCTTATCAGCATAAGTGTTGCCCTGAGCGATGGAATCTGATGCCTTTTGAAGGCCCTTGCAGTGAATGACTCCAGCTTCCTTTGGAAGTAAAGTGACCTTGAGAAGAGTTTTTATTAATGAGCCGTTAATGATGGAGGATCCCTGTGTAGTGAGGAAACCTTTCAGCTCATAAAACAGCATGGTGGTGCAGGATATGGGGTCAGTATAAATATTGACACGTAGTCCCTTTACAAGAGTGAGGGCCCAAATTAAGACAATGAGTTCGGCTTACTGAGAGGTAGTGGAGGGGGGCAGAGCAGTAGCCTCAATGATAGATGTGGAAGAGACTATAGCATAGCCGGCCTTCTCTGGAGTGTGGCGATTAGGCTTGGTGGAACCGCCATCAATAAACCAAGTGTGAAAAGGGTGAGGAACAAGAAAGAAGGAAATATGGGGAAATGGAGTGAATGTCAGGTGGATCAGAGAGATATAGTCATGGGGGTTAGGTGTGGTATCAGGAATAATGTGGGAGGCCGGAATGAAGTCTGGGCCAGGAACAATGGTAATTGTGGGAGACTCAACAAAGAGTGAGTGTACCCGAAGGAGCCAGGGAGCAGAAAGTATATGTGTCAGATGTGAGGAAGAAAATAGATTTTGGAGGTTTTGAGAACTGTAGAGAGTGAGTCGAGCATAGTTTGTGATTTTTAGGGCCTCTAAAAGTATTAGGGTGGCAGCAGTCACCACACACAGACACGAGGGCTAGGCTAAAACAGTAAGATCAAGTTGTTTGGACAGAAAGGCTACAGGGCACGGTCCTGGCTCTTGTGTAAGAACTCTGACCGCACAACCCTGAACTTTGGCTGTGTGTAATGAAAAGGGTTGGGATGAGTTAGGGAGAGCTAGGGTGGGGGCAGCTTCTAGGGCTGTTTTTAAGGAACGGAAAGAGGAATGGAGAAAGGATTCAGGATCTACGGGGTCAGCTAGGTCTGCTTTTGTGAGTTTACATAATGGTTTAGTCAGGATGGTAAAATTAGATATCCAAAGGTGGAAGTACCTAACCATGTCTAGGAAGGAAAGGAGTCTGTCAGAGTTATCTGAGAATTTACCTAGGTCTATTTTAATTTGCTTTCAGTCTGAGAGAGAAAACAGTACATGCACTCTGGCTGGGCTGAATTCTCCTCCTCCCACTGCTTGGAGGGGGCATAATCGGGGAATATTGGCACTCTCTGGTTCATTGTTTACCCCTTTGTCTATCTCCTTTTGGACCGTATGGGTTAGTTGAAGGAGAGTCCTTATTAGTTGGGGAAGGAGTCGGGGGGCACTGGGGTAGGGAGATAGACTCTGCGGGCTTCCTGTAGGGCATAAATCACACTTTTCACAGAATTGTGAGTTGTCTCTTAATGAAAAGAAAGTTTGTACATATGCCACTTCACTCCATTTGCCTTCTTTTCTACAAAAGAGGTCTAGCTGTAAGATGGTGTTATAATTTATACTTCCCTCAGGAGGCCAGGTTTCTCCCCCTTGAAAAGGATATCATGGCCAGGAGGTACTGCAGAAGAATATATGTCATTTCTTTCTTAGCGTCTGCGGGTCAAACTGGTCCTAATTCTCCAGAATACATCTTAGCGGCATTTTTGCCTTGGGGGGAACGTTTCCCATCTGAAAAAGAACATAGGGATGCCAGCACCCCTAGTCATTTTCCAATAAGCATTAGTCCTAGAGCATCCTCTAAGTGCCTAATGCTTATTCATTTCCAGGGTGTGTAACCACCCATGGACCTCTGCTTATCGGATTAGTTAAACTCACCGATGTAGCAGTCTTGCACCTGTTTTCCCACCTTTCTTGACCACAAAGAAAGGGGGTCGGGCTGCTGGATTCTAGTGGTCCTTTACCAGCATGCACAACATTGCCTGTGCACTCAGGGGTGAGTTCTAGAGCTGGACTGGACTCCTGAGTATTTCATAACAACCCAGTGCCCCATCAAGATACATTCGCATAAACAACAGTTCTTATGCAAATTTATGTAGCTAACCTTTTGAGTCAAGGTTGAGATAATCTTTTGATTCTGTAAGTACTATAAGGCTTGGCTGAGTGCAAAGAGCTTGCACGTTTGAGGAGATCAATTATTAGGCAATTTTTAAACTGCTTCCACAAGAGTCTCTGTATCAATTACTGAATACCCATTGGGCTTTTTTCTCAATCACCTGAGAGGAACCATCTATAGTCCAGGGAGTTCCTCCTAGGTCTGGTTGACCTTGTATGGTAATTAAGATTTAAATCCTGTTGTTTTGTAGAAAGGGTTCAGGTTTGGGGGATTAGATGGACATGGAGGGAGAGCATGTGTGTTCTTATGAAGAATTATGTCAAGATAGGTAATGGATGAGGAAGAAATCTGGGCTTGACTGAAGTAATGGGAGCTGTCTGTGAAGCCTTGAGGCAGTTCAGCCCAGGTAATTTGCTGAGCCTGATGGGTGTCAGGGTCAGTCCAAGTGAAAGCAAGGAAAGGCTGAGATGAAGAGTGCAAGGAATAGTAAAGAAAGCATGTTTGAGATCCAGAACAGAATAACGGGTTGTGGAGAGGTTGTGAAGGGAGGTATTGAGGATAGGAGAGTATATGGCTTTGGCACCATGGGGTGGATAGGCAAGACAATTTGGTTGATAAGGCACAGATCTTGAACTAACCTGTAAGGCCTGTCCAGTTTTTGAACAGGTAAAATGGGGGAATTCTAAAGAGAGTTTATAGGCTTTAAAAGGCCATGCTGTAACAGGCAAGTGATAACAGACTTTAATCCTTTTAAAGCATGCTGTGGGATGGGATATTGGTGTTGAGCGTTGACCTTGAGCGTGATTAGGTTTTAACGTGATGGTAAGGGGTGCATCATTTGTCACCAAGGAGAGAGTAGAGGTATCCTATACTTCTGGATTAAGGTGGGGAGATACAAGGGAAGGATGTGAAGGAGGCTTTGAACTGAGGAAAAGGCAGCAATGAGGTGTGGCTGTAGCCCAGGAATAGTCAGGGAAGTAGATAATTTAATTAAAGTGTCTCAACCTAATAAGGGAACTGAGCAAGTGGAGGGTAACTAAAAAAGAGTGCATAAAATGTTACTGTCCAAATTGGCACCAGACTTGGGGAGTTTTAAGAGGTTTAGAAGCCTGGCCGTCAATACCCACAACAGTTATGGAGGCAAGGGAAACAGGCCCCTGGAAAGAAGGCAATGTGTTGTAGGTAGCCTCCATATTGATTAAGAAGGGACAGACTTACCCTCCAATGTGAGTTACCCAAAGTGTCTGTGATGGTCCAGGAGGCTTCCGAGGCAATCAGGCAGTGTCAGTCTTCAGTTGCTAAGCCGAGAAGATCTGGGAAGGAGTCAGTCAGAGCCTTGGGCCAGTTGGACAGTCCAGTTTCCAGTGGGGTCCCGCACAGATGGGACACGGCTTCGGAGGAATCCCGGGCTGCGGGCATCCCTTGGTTGAGTGGCCAGATTTCTGACACTTGAAGCAAGATCCTGGGGGAGGAAGTCCTGCAGGAACGCCTGACTGCTGTGGCTTAGGCGTTTTGATGTTCTTGTGTGCTGGAGATGTGGCTGGGGTTTCTCTCACAGTGGAGGCAAGTAATTGCAACTCAGAAATACATCGCCTCCACTCTATTATTGTACACCTTGAAGGAAAGGTTAATTGAGTCCTGTTATACGGTTTGAGGGCCGGAATCTAATTTTTGGAGCTTTTGCTAATGCTAGGAGGGGTTGGGTAATAAAATGCATATTGAGAATAAGACAGACTTCTGGCCCTTCTGGGTCTAGGGCAGTAAAGTGTCTAACTGTTGTTGCTAAGCGGGCCGTGAACTGGACTGGGTTCTTTACCTTGGGTAGTTTCTTTAAGTTTGTCATAATTAACAGTTTTGTAAGCTGCCTTTTTAAGCCCTTCAACTAGGCAGGAAACCATGTAATCTCGCCTAGCTATAACTGGGGAATCGACTTGATGATTCCATGAGGACTGATGAGAAAGAGCCTAAATGCTGGCTGATTTGGGAGAGGTCTGATAGAGAAAAAGGCACAGGTACCCTGACTATGCCTTCAGCTCTAGCCACCTCTCTAAGAGGAAATTGTTGGGCAGGTGGGGGAGAACTAGTCGCAGAATGAAACTGTAAGCCAGACCAGGTGTGAGGAGAGGAGGTGATAGAAGGATTATAGGATGGGAGAGCAGAGGCTGAGGAAGAATTGGGACCTGGCTTGGCCTGGCGAGGAGCAGCCTGGGGAGAAGGGGAGAGGTCAGATGAGTCCATAGAAAACAAGGATTCAAAGGACTCACAGCTTGGGGTGGAGACTGAAGAAACAGACAGGAGAGAAAGAAGAAAGATTTGGGACAAGTGTCATTGGGAGTAGAGACTAGGGAGGGACCAATGTGTAAAAGAATGCCTGGACGTCAGGAACCTCAGACCGTTTGCCCATTTTTTGACAAAAATTATCTAGATCTTATAGGATAAGGAAATTGAAAGTGTCATTCTCTGGCCCCTTGGAACTACTGTCAAGTTTGTACTGGGGTCAAGCGGTATTGCAGAAGAAAATAAGATGCTTAGATTTTAGGTCACGCGAGAGTTGAAGGAGTTCAGAGGCCTGACACTTACAATATAGTAACTTCTGTAGATATCTGACATGCTTATAGAAAACACACGTTTTTGGGTACCACTGAATGCCTATTGTATCTGAATTACCAAAAGACTTAACAGTTTTCTTCCCTCTTTGCTTCCCTCTCCACAACCCTTTCTAAGAAAAATCCTCATGATTCTTTTTTTTTTTTTTTTTTTTTTATTATACTTTAAGTTCTAGGGTACATGTGCATAACGTGCAGGTTTGTTACATATGTATACTTATGCCATGTTGGTGTGCTGCACCCATCAACTCGTCAGCACCCATCAATTCATCATTTATATCATGTATAACTCCCCAATGCAATCCCTCCCCCCTCCCCCCTCCCCCCTCCCCATGATAGGCCCCAGTGCGTGATGTTCCCCTTCCCGAGTCCAAGTGATCTCATTGTTCAGTTCCCACCTATGAGTGAGAACATGCGGTGTTTGGTTTTCTGTTCTTGTGATAGTTTGCTAAGAATGATGGTTTCCAGCTGCATCCATGTCCCTACAAAGGACGCAAACTCATCCTTTTTTATGGCTGCATAGTATTCCATGGTGTATATGTGCCACATTTTCTTAATCCAGTCTGTCACAGATGGACATTTGGGTTGATTCCAAGTCTTTGCTATTGTGAATAGTGCCGCAATAAACATACGTGTGCATGTGTCTTTGTAGTAGAATAATTTATAATCCTTTGGGTATATACCCAGTAGTGGGATGGCTGGGTCATATGGTACATCTAGTTCTAGATCCTTGAGGAATTGCCATACTGTTTTCCATAATGGTTGAACTAGTTGAAAATCCCACCAACAGTGTAAAAGTGTTCCTATTTCTCCACATCCTCTCCAACACCTGTTGTTTCCTGACTTCTTAATGATTGCCATTCTAACTGGTGTGAGATGGTATCTCATTGTGGTTTTGATTTGCATTTCTCTGATGGTGAGTGACGATGAGCATTTTTTCATGTGTCTGTTGGCTGTATGAATATCTTCTTTTGAGAAATGTCTGTTCATATCCTTTGCCCACTTTTTGATGGGGTTGTTTGTTTTTTTCTCGTATATTTGTTTGAGTTCTTTGTAGATTCTGGATATTAGCCCTTTGTCAGATGAGTAGGTTGCAAAAATTTTCTCCCATTCTGTAGGTTGCCTGTTCACTCTGATGGTAGTTTCTTTTGCTGTGCAAAAGCTCTTTAGTTTAATTAGATCCATTTGTCAATTTTTGCTTTTGCTGCCGTTGCTTTTGGTGTTTTAGACATGAAGTCCTTGCCCATGCCTATGTCCTGAATGGTACTCCCTAGATTTTCTTCTAGGGTTTTTATGGTATTAGGTCTAACATTTAAGTCTCTAATCCATCTTGAATTAATCTTCGTATAAGGGGTAAGGAAAGGATCCAGTTTCAGCTTTCTACTTATGGCTAGCCAATTTTCCCAGCACCATTGATTAAATAGGGAATCCTTTCCCCATTTCTTGTTTCTCTCAGGTTTGTCAAAGATCAGATGGCTGTAGATGTGCGGTATTATTTCTGAGGACTCTGTTCTGTTCCATTGGTCTATAGCTCTGTTTTGGTACCAGTACCATGCTGTTTTGGTTACTGTAGCCTTGTAGTATAGTTTGAAGTCAGGTAGCATGACGCCTCCAGATTTGTCCTTTTGACTTAGGATTGTCTTGGCAATGCGGGCTCTTTTTTGGTTCCATATGAACTTTAAAGCAGTTTTTTCCAATTCTGTGAAGAAACTCATTGGTAGCTTGATGGGGATGGCATTGAATCTATAAATAACCTTGGGCAGTATGGCCATTTTCACGATATTGATACTTCCTATCCATGAGCATGGTATGTTCTTCCATTTGTTTGTGTCCTCTTTTATTTCACTGAGCAGTGGTTTGTAGTTCTCCTTGAAGAGGTCCTTTACATCCCTTGTAAGCTGGATTCCTAGGTATTTTATTCTCTTTGAAGCAATTGTGAATGGAAGTTCATTCCTGATTTGGCTCTCTGCTTGTCTGTTACTGGTGTATAAGAATGCTTGTGATTTTTGCACATTAATTTTGTATCCTGAGACTTTGCTGAAGTTGCTTATCAGCTTAAGGAGATTTTGGGTTGAGACGATGGGGTTTTCTAAATATAAAATCATGTCATCTGCAAACAGGGACAATTTGACTTCTTCTTTTCCTAACTGGATACCCTTGATTTCTTTCTCTTGCCTGATTGCCCTAGCCAGAACTTCCAACACTATGTTGAATAGGAGTGGTGAGAGAGGGCATCCCTGTCTTGTGCCAGTTTTCAAAGGGAATTTTTCCAGTTTTTGCCCATTCAGTATGATATTAGCTGTGGGTTTGTCATAAATGGCTCTTATTATTTTGAGGTACGTTCCATCAATACCGAATTTATTGAGCGTTTTTAGCATGAAGGGCTGTTGAATTTTGTCAAAAGCCTTTTCTGCATCTATTGAGACAATCATGTGGTTCTTGTCTTTGGTTCTGTTTATATGCTGGATTACGTTTATTGATTTGCGAATGTTGAACCAGCCTTGCATCCCAGGGATGAAGCCCACTTGATCATGGTGGATAAGCTTTTTGATGTGCTGCTGAATCCGGTTTGATAGTATTTTATTGAGAATTTTTGCATCAATGTTCATCAGGGATATTGGTCTAAAATTCTCTTTTTTTGTTGTGTCTCTGCCAGGCTTTGGTATCAGGATGATGTTGGCCTCATAAAATGAGTTAGGGAGGATTCCCTCTTTTTCTATTGATTGGAATAGTTTCAGAAGGAATGGTACCAGCTCCTCCTTGTACCTCTGGTAGAATTCAGCTGTGAATCCATCTGGTCCTGGACTTTTTTTGGTGGGTAGGCTATTAATTGTTGCCTCAATTTCAGAGCCTGCTATTGGTCTATTCAGGGATTCAACTTCTTCCTGGTTTAGCCTTGGGAGAGTGTAAGTGTCCAGGAAATTATCCATTTCTTCTAGATTTTCTAGTTGATTTGCGTAGAGGCGTTTATAGTATTCTCTGATGGTAGTTTGTATTTCTGTGGGGTCAGTGGTGATATCCCCTTTATCATTTTTTATTGCATCTATTTGATTCCTCTCTCTTTTTTTCTTTATTAGCCTTGCTAGCGGTCTGTCAATTTTGTTGATCTTTTCAAAAAACCAACTCCTGGATTCATTGATTTTTTGGAGGGTTTTTTGTGTCTCTATCTCCTTCAGTTCTGCTCTGATCTTAGTTATTTCTTGCCTTCTGCTAGCTTTTGAATGTGATTGCTCTTGCCTCTCTAGTTCTTTTAATTGTGATGTTAGAGTGTCAATTTTAGATCTTTCCTGCTTTCTCTTCTGGGCATTTAGTGCTATAAATTTCCCTCTACACACTGCTTTAAATGTGTCCCAGAGATTCTGGTATGTTGTATCTTTGTTCTCATTGGTTTCAAAGAACATCTTTATTTCCGCTTTCATTTCGTTATGTACCCAGTAGTCATTCAGGAGCAGGTTGTTCAGTTTCCATGTAGTTGAGCGGTTTTGATTGAGTTTCTTAGTCCTGAGTTCTAGTTTGATTGCACTGTGGTCTGAGAGACAGTTTGTTATAATTTCTGTTCTTTTACATTTGCTGAGGAGTACTTTACTTCCAATTATGTGGTCAATTTTGGAATAAGTGCGATGTGGTGCTGAGAAGAATGTATATTCTTTTGATTTGGGGTGGAGAGTTCTATAGATGTCTATTAGGTCCGCTTGGTGCAGAGATGAGTTCAATTCCTGGATATCCTTGTTTACTTTCTGTCTCGTTGATCTGTCTAATGTTGACAGCGGAGTGTTGAAGTCTCCCATTATTATTGTATGGGAGTCTAAGTCTCTTTGTAAGTCTCTAAGGACTTGCTTGATGAATCTGGGTGCTCCTGTATTGGGTGCATATATATTTAGGAGAGTTAGCTCTTCCTGTTGAATTGATCCCTTTACCATTATGTAATGGCCTTCTTTGTCTCTTTTGATCTTTGATGGTTTAAAGTCTGTTTTATCAGAGACTAGGATTGCAACCCCTGCTTTTTTTTGTTCTCCATTTGCTTGGTAGATCTTCCTCCATCCCTTTATTTTGAGCCTATGTATGTCTCTGCATGTGAGATGGGTCTCCTGAATACAGCAGACTGATGGGTCTTGACTCTTTATCCAGTTTGCCAGTCTGTGTCTTTTCATTGGAGCATTTAGTCCATTAACATTTAAGGTTAATATTGTTATGTGTGAACTTGATCCTGCCATTATGATTTTAACTGGTTATTTTGCTCGTTAGTTGATGCAGTTTCTTCCTAGCCTCGATGGTCTTTACATTTTGCCATGTTTTTGCGATGGCTGGTACCGGTTGTTCCTTTCCATGTTTAGGGCTTCCTTCAGGGTCTCTTGTAAGGCAGGCCTGGTGGTGACAAAATCTCTAAGCATTTGCTTATCTGTAAAGGATTTTATTTCTCCTTCACTTATGAAACTTAGTTTGGCTGGATATGAAATTCTGGGTTTAAAATTCTTTTCTTTAAGAACGTTGAATATTGGCCCCCACTCTCTTCTGGCTTGTAGAGTTTCTGCCGAGAGATCTGCTGTTAGTCTGATGGGCTTCCCTTTGTGGGTGACCCAACCTTTCTCTCTGGCTGCCCTTAAGATTTTTTCCTTCATTTCAACTTTGGTGAATCTGGCAATTATGTGTCTTGGAGTTGCTCTTCTGGAGGAGTATCTTTGTGGCGTTCTCTGTATTTCCTGAATTTGAATGTTGGCCTGCCCTACTAGGTTGGGGAAGTTCTCCTGGATGATATCCTGAAGAGTGTTTTCCAACTTGGTTCCATTTTCCCCCTCACTTTCAGGCACCCCAATCAGACGTTGATTTGTTCTTTTTACGTAATCCCATACTTCTTGCAGGCTTTGCTCATTTCTTTTTCTTCTTTTTTCTTTTGGTTTCTCTTCTCGCTTCATTTCATTCATTTGATCTTCAATCGCTGATACTCTTTCTTCCAGTTGATCGAGTCGGTTACTGAAGCTTGTGCATTTGTCACGTATTTCTCGTGTCATGGTTTTCATCTCTGTCATTTCGTTTATGATCTTCTCTGCATTAATGAGTCTAGCTGTCAATTCTTCCACTCTTTTTTCAAGATTTTTAGTTTCTTTGCGCTGGGTACGTAATTCCTCCTTTAGCTCTGATAAGCTCTGACTGAAGCCTTCTTCTCTCCTCTCGTCCAAGTCATTCTCTGACCAGCTTTGATCCGTTGCTGGTGATGGGCTGCGCTCCTTTGCAGGGGGAGATGCGCTCTTATTTTTTGAATTTCCAGCTTTTCTGCCCTGCTTCTTCCCCATCTTTGTGGTTTTATCTGTCTCTGATCTTTGATGCTGGTGACGAACTGATGGGGTTTTGGTATAGGTGTCCTTCCTGTTTGATAGTTTTCCTTCTGACAGTCAGAAGGACTGTCTGTTGGTCTGTTGGAGATTGCTTGAGGTCCACTCCAGACCCTGTTTGCCTGGGTATCAGCAGCAGATGTTGCCGAAGATAGAATATTGCTGAACAGCGAGTGTACCTGTCTGATTCTTCCTTTGGAAGTGTCCTCTCAGGGGTGTACCCCACCGTGTGAGGTGTGGGGTGTCAGACTGCCCCTAGTGGGGGATTTCTCCCAGCTAGGCTACTCAGGGGTCAGGGACACACCTGAGCAGGCAGTCTGTCCATTCTCAGATCTCAACCTCCGCTTTGGGAGATCCGCGGCTCTCCCCAAAGCTGTCAGACAGAGTCGTTCGCGTCTGCACCGGCTCCCGCTACTTCCCCTGTTGGTCTTCAGCTGTGCGCTGTCCCCAGAGGTGGAGACTACAGAGACAGGCAGGCTTCCTTGAGCTGCTGTGAGCTCCACCCAGTTCGAGCTTCCCAGCGGCTTTGTTTACCTACTTAAGCCTCAGCAATGGCGGGCGCCCCTCCCCCAGCCTCGCTGCTGCCTTGCGGATAGATCGCGGCAGACTGCTGTGTTAGCAGTGAGGGAGGCTTCTTGGGCGTGGGACCCTCCCGGCCAGGTGTGGGATATATTCTCCTGGAATGCCTGTATGCTTACAGCGCAGTATTGGGGTGGGAGTTACCCGATTTTCCAGCTGTTGTGTGTCTCAGTTCCCCTGGCTAGGAAAATGGATCCCCTTCCCCCTTGCGCTTCCAGGTGAGGCGATGCCTCGCCCTGCTTCAGCTCTCGCTGGTCAGGCTGCAGCAGCTGACCCGCACCAATTGTCCGGCACTCCCTAGTGAGATGACCCCAGTACCTCAGTTGAAAATGCAGAAATCACCGGTCTTCTGTGTCGCTCGCGCTGGGAGTTGGAGACTGGAGCTGTTCCTATTCGGCCATCTTGCTCCGCCCCCCTCATGATTCTTATTAACAGCAACATTTTGAAAAACTTCATATTCATCATTAAAATGTTTAGCATTTAGACAGTATTATTGGCTTTATCAATATATCTAATTTAGAAAAAAACTGCATGCATCATGAATCTATAAACTCATGTACTTTAAATGTATTTATTTTATTGATTTATTTTTAGAGACAGGATGTCACTTTGCTACCCAAGCCGAGTGGAGCGGTACAAACATAGCTCACTGTAGCCTCTAACTCCAGGATTTAGGGGATCCTCCTGCCTCAGCCTCCCAAGTAGCTAGGACTACAGGAATTGTGCCACCATACTTGACTCATATTTTTACTACCATTTTTTTGTAGAGATGAGGTCTCACTATGCTGCCCAGGCTACCCTTGAACTCCTGGCATCAAGTAATCTTCCTGCCTTTGCCTCTCAAACTCTGCGATTACAGGAATGAGCAAGGCTGAAGCTCATATTAAAAAAATAATTAATAAATCAGAATTTATACATTGGATCCTTTGTTAGGTCACTCAGCATTCTATCTTCATCTTTAAGTGATCATTAAATGAATTTGTTTAATACTAAAATATAGATATGTTTTTCTACAAGTACAGCAGATGTTCAGATATACTTAAAAAGTTGCATTATTCAGTGACTATTTTGCAGTGAATTTTTTATTATATAAGAATCAGAGACAATATGGTAATATACTGTTTTAGTAGAAATCTAGGTAAAGTTGATATGTAGTTTCTGTGCTTATTTCAACGGGTTTTTATTTTTTACAGAATTGTAAAAAGAAAATCAGGCATAATATCTCAAGAAACATTTAAGAAAGGTTATTTTTCTTTTTCTGTTTAGATTTAAACCAGTATGACTGAGTAGTGAGAATTCCTAGTGATATACCTCTTTTTACTCATGTAGTTCCTGTAGTAACACTACAAAATAGGTAGAAACTTATCCCTAGTTTATACATCCTTGGATATAAGATTTCTTCATATTATGTACTGAGTATTCTTGATATGACAGAATATACATTTATTCATGTCATTGGCAGGTGGATTAATTATTATAGTTATTAGCTAGTACACAAACTATATGTCTATTTAGCGAGAGCCAGATGTACAAAATCTCTTAAAAACAGAACTTATGGATTCCTAAGCATATAAACATTTATTACTGGACTCTGGATATTGTCCTCAATGAAAAGTCATCAAATTTCTATACAATGAAAAAATCTACAATTTAATTTTAAAAAACATTAAATGTTATCAAATATCATAATAGAATAATTAAACTTAAGCCAAAGAGAAAAGAGTAATAGTTTTGTTCATCATATTATTGCTTATTCTATAATAATTGAGTATAGAATATTAATTATATTTGATCTAATAATCATCTTTCTTCCTTCATTCAAAAAGTATGGGTTTTTTGTTTGTTTGTTTTGTTTTGTTTTGTTTCCCAAAGTAAGGCATTAGGGACACAGTAGTAAACAACACGACCAAGAACCTGGCCCCAAGTAGATCATTATTCAAGTTTTAAAGACTAACAATGAATAAATAAATTAGCTAATTCAAATTTTAATTAATGCTGAAGGAAATTAATAGAGTGATGAAATTTCAAAGGGATGATGTTGCTATCTCATGTGAAGCAATCTGGAAAGCCTCTTTGAGGAGGTGTCATATGACCTGAAACTTGATGAATGAGATTGGATCACTATAAAATATGAATACTAAGGCAAGGAATATGAACGGCATGTTATGATGAAGGAAAATAGGGAGAGTAACTGGTTTAGCTGAACTAAAGGAAATAAAAGCAAGGGATTGAATAAATTGGAAATTTAAACACTAAGCCTATCCGCTGAGATTAAGGGCTATAAACGGTCAAGAAAGTGAAGGTAGGAGGTTTATTTCGAGTTCTATGGGTGGGATAACACGAGTTTGTATGTGGGAAAATTATATGACTTCTCTATACTATGGGAATAAGAAGAATCTATGATTATAGTCCCAGAAGAGGTTTCATTTTTACTCTTTTATTTTTTCTTTTTGGTTTGAGAATATGGGTTGGTTGTGGCACTGTTTCCTGAGATGGGAGACCCAGGGTACAGGTCGTTAGGGACCTGCAGGACGTCTTTGAAGTAGTAAAATGTGGGGTGAGGAAAAAAAAAAACAAAAAACAAGAGCTCTGTTTTAGACGTTTTACATTTGAGAGGATTATGTAACAAAGTGGATAGGTCACATAGACATTTGGATATTTGTCGTGGAGCTTAGGAATTTGTTCATTTTAATATTGTTAAAAATTAGTCAAAATCTATTTTTAGTTAAAGCTATAAGATTATGTAACCTTGCTTACAAAGGAAATTTAGAGAGCAGTTTGGGTGCAAAATCAAGCTGGATGGCAGGCAGAAGCCAGTATGAAAATTAGAAGAGTTGCCTGAGGGGAGGAGGAACACCAGGAGCCAACAGCAGGAATCCAGTTCAGGGATCAAAGGTGATTTTAAGTCACACCAAAGACTGTTCTTCCCCAGTTTGTAGTTTATTTGGAAATATAATAACCAAAGTTGATGATCTATTAGAGATGCAATGATGAATTCTGTTTTATTTCTTAGATTTCTCGGTTCATGTCTCTCTCCCAAACTAATGGTGTCTACAATGAGAATATCAGGAAGTAAATTCTTCATCCTAAACTGATTTTATTCTTGAGTTATTTTATTCATTTTATTCAAAGATTATGTCAATCTATTTTCAACCAATTTGGGATCTAGGAACAGTAATTTTGTGTAGCCCTGCAAACCCCTGTCTGCCTTTTCATATATATTATTGAATCTTTTTTTTCTTTTTTTTTTTTTGCCCAAACCAATCTCTTTTAGATGGTATCTTGTTCTACACAGTCAATAGCAACCAACTTATATTTTTCCCCACTCTGTTTTCTAAAATTTGTTCTTTTAAAACTCCCAGCTGAGTGAGAAAACAATATCCTTTACTAATTAGAACAAATGGCAGAATTACTAAATATTTTTGTCATTGCCTAATTCAATCACTATTCTAGCCTTCTATTAATATTATTGCTTTTGAGAGCTGTACCACCTTTTGGTACCAATTACTGTATCACTTGTACTCAAATTTTCCATCACAGAACTTGTCATATAGCTCTAACTAATCTCACTAGAGGCTGTGAAATTTAGGGAATAGATGAAAATTCTCTGATGTCTAATAGCACCCTCCATACTACATTGCAAACTTTTTGCTTCTTTCCTCTTTGTTTTTTTTTTCCCCAGATACAGCAGAATAGAGGAAAGAGCAGCACAGACAAGAGAATCAGTGCTGCAAAAGAAGAAAATACTAAATACCCTGAGAAAATATATTTTGGTTGAATTTCTTACAGAAAGTTATGCAGAAATGACAAAAAGTAAACTCAGTCTTAAAAGACAAACAAAAATTTTCTACAATAGAAAGCCTAAGAATTGCATTGATTTCCAGAAGTAGCTCATGAACTTCTTGGGTTTCTTTCTTGTTAATATGAACACCAGGTTTTATACTATATCCACAAAAGGTCAAATATAGTACCCTGGAATCTGCGTTTTATACAGGTCTCTGTATCATGAAAAGAATATTCTACTTCCTCTGGTTCACAAACCATTCATTTAATAGTATAAGGAGCTGTATAAAATGCATTTTCAAATCAAATCAATATTAAAAATCATCATTTTAATCACAAACAATAGAATTCTAAACTTCACAAGTATAAATCATTAACTTTAATTATTTTGTTGAATATTGTTACATATTAGATTTCAGAATACATTTTCTATAACAGGAAAGTTCTGCAAGCCTCATTACAGAAATAAAGCTCATACTTTTTGATTACCTAGGTTAGTAATTCTAAGCCGACACATGCATAATTTGGAGAAAATCAGTTTAAATCAATGTTTAGATTATACTTTAATTTGACTGCGTAAGTGTCACATTATTAACACGACTTACATAAATTTCCTCAAAATCTAAAATATCTGTTTTGGAAGTTACTTCTCTGTTCAGACTTGGTACCAACATGAAACAGAACGCAGAGTCAAATTAGAATATTTCAGGAAGTATTTAATAAATATAATATTTATAAACATGTGAGCAGAGTATAAGCAAATCTGAAAGAATTATATAGTTCTGAAGAGCTTATAGCAGCAAAGCTATTACAACTTGTAGCACTAAAAGAAGAAAGGAAAGAAATCATTACCAAGGCCTGGGAGAAAAAGGCACAGAGAAGGCTGTCTTGTGAAGGGCAATGACCTTCAATTATGGAACCCAACCAAACTAGGGTGTTCTGCAACAAAGAGCCAGAAGAATACATGTTCTTACTTCACTCCCGTACTTCTAATTCATTTCTTGTCAGGGATATCATTGACTGAACTAAATTGTCAGCTAGAAAATAAGGAAGCCAACCTTCTAGAGCAAAGTTTGGGTGGAGAATGGTGAGGAATTGATCTGGAGGAGTAAATGTAAGACAACCAGCACAATTTGAGATTTGTTGAGAGAGAAAATAACATTGTCTATAAAGAAAATAAAAGGCCGAGAGGGATGACTCGTGCCTGTAATCCTAGCACTTTGGGAGGCTGAGGCGGGCCGATCAGGAGGTGAGGAGTTTGAGACCAGCCTCACCTCATGAGGTTTTGGGAGGCTGAGACAGGAGAATCATTTGAACCTGGGAGGAGGAGGTTGCAGTGAGCCGAGATCACGCCACTGCACTCCAGCCCAGGCGACAATGCGAGACTGTCTCAAAAAAAAAAAAAAAAAAAAAAAAAAAGAAAGAAAGGAAAAAAGTAAAGTAAGAAGAATAGAACAACCAAATATGTTGACTATTTAGTTTATAAGTATTTTTGTGACAATTTGTTTGTGATACCATTTGATGACTATTGTTGATTGACAAATATGGTAAAGCTTTCTTCGTAGTGGTCTAATCAAGGTTGATAAAAACTATAATTGGTTTGCTATTTGGTTGCTATTTCTGGAACCACATTTCAATTAAACTAACAATACTTTGTGATGTCTATCTGATATATAGCTCTAATAAAATAAAATTTCTTATTTCATTGATAAAAGCAAATAATGCTTTTGAAAAAACAGTAGACATTATTAAAACTAGTGAATTTGCTAAAATAGTATCTTAAGTGCAACACTGAAAACCTCTCCTAAAATTCTCATAAATTTTCCAGCAAAAGTTGGCTTCAATACATATAAATAAATGTGATTCTTCTGAAAATATGTTTTCTCAAATTTTATATCAAATAAAATCTGACCTTGTTCTCTGACTACGAATGACATACAATTGATGCGTAAGTCAGCTTAGGATGCTACAACAAAATAACACAGAATAGGTGATTTTAACAACAGAAATTAATTTTCCCATAGTTGGAAAGTCCAAATTCCAAAATCCAAAACTAAACAGATAACTAGAAGTCCAAGATCAAGGTGCCAGCAGGATTGGTTTCTAGTGAGGGCACTCTGTCTCGCTTGCAGATGGCTGCCTTTTCACTGTCTCCTTACATGGCCTCCTGTGCATGCTTGTGGAGAGAAAGAGCTCTTTTGTGTCTCTCTCTTCTTACAAGAAGCACACCCTGCTGGTTTAGGGCCACACCCTAATGACCTCATTTAACCTTATTTATTTATTTGTTTGTTTGTTTGTTTTGAAACAGTCTCCTCTGTCGCCCAGGCTGGAGTGCAGTGGTACAATCTTGGCTCACTGCAACCTCCACCTTCTGAGTTCAAATGATTCCTATGCCTCAGCCACGCGAGTAGTTGGGACTACAAGCATACCACCATGTCTGGCTAATTTTTGTATTTTTAGTGCAGATAGGATTTCTTCGTGTTGGCCAAGCCGGTCTCGAATTCCTGACTTTCAGGATCCATCCACCTTGGCCTCCCAAAGTGCTGGGATTACAGATGTGAGCCACTGCACCTAGCTTATTTAATTATATATACACAAATATATATAAACATGTATAAATATATATATATATATTTTTTTCAGAGTCTCACTCTCACTCTGTCGTCCAGGCTGAAGTGCAGTGGCATGATCTCAGCTCACTGCAAGCTCCACCTCCCAGGTTCATGCCATTCTCCTGCCTCAGCCTCCTAAGTAGCTGGGACTACAGGCGCCCACCACCACGCCTGAGTAATTTTGTTTTTGTACTTTTTTTTTTTTTTTTTTAGTAAAGACGGGGTTTCACCGTGTTAGCCAGGATGGTCTCGGTCTCGATCTCCTGACCTCATGATTCACCCGCTTTGACCTTGCAAAGTGCTGGGATTACAGGCGTGAGCCAAGGCGCCCAGGCCTTAATTATATTTTTAAAAGAACTTGTCTCCAACTAGAGGGAGTTCAATTCAATCTACAACAAATAACATAAAAAATCTGTATTTTATTAAGATAAATGTAGCTTACTAGTAAGGTAAAAATCATGAGTACCTTTCTCCAGAAAGCATATTAATAATTGTAGGCTATTTTTGTAAGCAACAAAATTTGAAATATGTGATAGAGGAACTTACATCTTCTACTATATTTCTCTATTCTATTCTCCTTATATAGTATTCATATTAGTAAAACACATTTTAAAATGAAAAAGAAAGTATAAATAAAAAGATTTGTCTTAGAGAATACCTTTCAGTTTTAGGAGGAAATTCCGAAAGAGAGTCTTAGAATAATTTTTACTGTTATTTTGTAAGAGTAACAGTCTAATCACTCCTTAGATTTTATAACCAGCTCATGATTTATTTTGAGGCAATCATGAGAAACTTTCTTTAAAACTTTATTTGACACAATTATTTTAATTGATCTTATAACATTATGAGTTGTACATTCTTTACTAATTTTAGCTATTGATATGCCAGTCTCTGGGGGTATTTATACAAAATGTAAAGTTCTAAATAGATAAATTTCTTTAGTTTTGCATTGTGAGTTCAAACTTTTAAATTGACTTTTTGCCCATGATAATGTTGTGATTCTAAATTGCTCAACAGATGTGATTGTAACTATTAAAATTACCACCATGATATTAGAGGTATTTAATAATGCAAAAATTACATTTTCTCCTATTATACGTATATATCAGTTCATTTTGTGTCTTAGATGTTGCAACAAAAGCATAAGTGACAAAGAAAAAGTACATGAATTGAGCTTCATCGATGTTAAAAATGTTTACGATTCAAAACACACCATTAAAAAAGCAAAAAGACAACTCATAGGATGAAAAAAATTGAAAATTATATATCCCACAAAGGACTTGTATCCAGAATATATAAAAAATTCTTACGATACCATAAAAAAGCCTAATTAAAAATGCAAAACTGATGTAAATAGACACTTCTCCAAAAGTATATACAAAATGCCATGAAAGGATGCTTAAAATCATTAGGTATCTCAGAAATGCAGACCAATTAATTTTATGTTCATTAGTCATGACTAAAAAGACAGATAATTATAAGTGCTGGCCAGGAGATAGAGAAATTGAATAGCTCATATATTGCTGTTGAAAATATGAAATTTTATACATAAGGTCTTCATACGACCAATTTCACTCAGTGGCACATAGTCAATAGAAATGAAAATATATTTCCAATCTTGTAAATGAAAGGTTATAGCAGCATTAGTCATACTAGCAAAACTTTATAAAATGCCCAAATATCTGTCAACTGATTTTGCATAAACAAATACGGTATATACATACAATAGTCTATTATTCAGCAATAAAATGGAATGAAGCACTTACACATGCTACGACATGGAGGTACCTTGAAAACATTATATTCTGTAAAAATGAGCCAGCTAAAAAAGACTGCATATTATATAATTCAATATATATACAATGTTCAGAATATACACAAATCCATAGCGACAGAAAATTGAGTTGTGGTTGCTAGGAGAGGTGAGAAAAAGGAAAAGAAAATTGCTGTTAACAGGTATGGAGACTCCTTTTGGGTGATGTATATTTTCAAAAATGAGGTAGTTATAATGCCTGCATAACTCTGTGAATGCAATAAAAACAACTGAATTTTATACTTTAAGTGAGTGAGTTTGTGGTATGCCCATTTTATCTCAATAAAGTTATTATAAAATAATGATAACTTAAGAATTTAAACATTGCTCCTGTGTTTTTTTTTTTTTTTTTTTTGCTGATGTTCTTAATAATTTATTGATAATTAAATTCTGTTTTAGAGGGGAAAATAACAATAACATGTACTTTTGTAGAATAGCAGCTTATTCAATAATAATACAGTTCAAATAAATGTACTTTTAACATCTAGTTAGCTATTTGTTATTAGACTTTGTCTTAGTTTTAGACTCAGGATTAATAGCAGTATTAATAAATATAAGCAGTATTGTTAGTATTCCTGCTACTAGGTAAATATTGTTATCTTGTATTATTCAACAAATTAAACAGGGTTGCAATTAAATAAAAATATAATAGGTGTTAAATATAACCAGTTCACCCAAAATGAGTTGATATCCAAATTTAAGAATAAAGTAACCCAAAACACACAAGCAAAATGAAGGGGATAGGAAAAAAACAACATTTAAAATCATATACTTTGGCAAGTTTCTGGAAAACTATTTTAATGTAAGCGATATACTTAGGTTTTGTGTCTCTACCCAAATCTTAAATAGTAGTCCCTAGGTGTTTAGGGAGAGACCTGATGAGAAATGATTGAATTTTGGGGGTGCTTTCCCCATGCTGTTCTCGTGATAGTGAGTGAATTCTCACAATATTTCATGTTTTTTTTATAAATGGTAGTTTTTTCTGAACTCAGAATGCTTATCTCTCTCTTGCAGTCTTGTGAAGGAGGTGCCTGCTTCGCTTTCTGCCCTGAAAGTTTCCTGAAGCAACCCCAGCCCTGTGGAACAGTGAGTCAATTAAGTCTCTTTTCTTTATAAGTTACCCAGTTTGGGGTATTTCTTGATAGCAAGTGTGAGAACAATCCAATGCCATAAGTCAAATATTTTATTCTACTATACTATTCATCATTCTATAACTATTGCTAAATTAACCACCAAAAGAAGAAATTATCACAAACTTTCCAATAAATTAAAATTTTCAGACATCAACTATTACCATGTCAAACTGTAATACATTTAGTGTTACACAAGGATTAAAAGATTATAAATGCTTTCAAATTAACCTTGTAGGAAATATAACATAACTTTTTAATAACCTTGGCTTAATATTATATTAGAATGGACAAGAATAAAGTTTCTTCCATTTGCTTGCTGAAGAAATATATAATAAGAATGTATCATATTTAAATTAGAAAGAAGTGCCCAAGGGGTATATTAATATTGTGTCATGAACAATCTTTGTATGTAACTATCATTTAAAAATTGCGATTAATCAATTAGTGCTTTATTGGGCCATAACATAATTCATTTAAGCATTTGGGATTATTGAAAACAAATCAAATTTTAATTGCTCAGTTTTTCATGGGATCAAAAATTGGGACTGTTTTATGAATGGTAAACATATTTTCTTAAGGCTAATTATTTAAGGAAAAAGCATACATATCTTTCACTTCAAATGCCAATTTTTGATTAAGGTTGTCACTGAATATTAAAATGTCATATTCCCACATCCCCTTCAGTACTCTCTATACCCCTTCTCTATTAATTTATTTATAGAGCTTATCACATCTGAAATGCTATGTATTTTGTTTATATCATTATTTTTTTTAACACCACAGTATATGAAATACTTGAGGGAAGGGATTTCACTCACTGCTAAATCCTTTTCATTTGTATCAGTGACTGTCAATACTCTACACATAGTAAAGTTTTCTGACAGAAAGAAGGAAGAAGGGGATGGATGAAGGGAAGAAGCAAGGAAGTAAGTAAAAACTTTCCTTCTCTTAATACATATAAACATATATGGGGCATAAGTTTGATATTGACATATTTATGTATGTATTTTAACTGAGGTGTAATGTACCCTTTGTATCTATGAATTCCCATTCCTCTTTTTTGTTCTTGAATGAGCAATAAGAATTTTGTGTATCGCTTTTCAGTCTACATTTATAGATATATTTTGAAGATGTATGCAATAACATATATATGTTAAATTATACATGTCTGACATCTCTATGAGATTTACATATTTTCCACCACCTTTTGTATTATCTAGGCATTTTTATACACATAGATCTGTTTCATATATTTCTCAATTTAACTACTATTACTTGAGTATATCATATTAATTTATTCATTTCTTCATGATAATTATCTAGTTTAGTTCCAAGTTTGGCTATTAGAGAAAGTTAACACTGCAGTACCCTTCTTTGAACACTTTCCTAGTGTATATGAACAAGAATTACACACACACACACAAACACACAGATATACACACATATATAAATAAGAAAGGGAATTTATGAATATATGCATAAATATATATGCACTGATTTAAACTGCACATATAGCAGTTTACAAGATACAGTAGTGCCAATTTTATCTCCTAAATGTTTAATCAAATTTTAATTTTCAAATCAGATTATGAGAACTCTTATTGTGCTACATCATCATTACCAACGCTGAGTATTATCATGCTCTTTTTTTTAATCTGACAACAGTGACATGATTTAATTTTGATTTCTCTGATTAGTTGGATATCATTTTAATGTGCTTTTCTCATTTGTATCTATTTCTGGATAAATTTTTTATTTATTAACTTTGTCAAAATTTATTGAATCATTTTTCTGGTTTCTTATTGTTTCATGAGTTTTTAAATTTTGTGGATACATAATTTTATCTGTTTCTAGTCTTGGAATATTATGCCTTTTAATGAAGTTTCTTTACATGTAATAAAACTTTTTAATCTATTACTTTATGATTTATGCCGCTCATGATTTCTAAACATGTCTTTTTCTACTACAATTCATAGAAATATTTCTCTACATTTTCTTCTAAATATTTTCAATTTTTAACAAATTTAGCTCATGTGGAATTTGTTTGAGGACGTGCTATGAGATAGTGTTTTAGTAACATTTTATCCCATATGCATAACGTATTGTCCCCAGCTACATACTGAATTTCATTTTCTGTACCGGTTTTCAATGCTAACACTCTACCAATATCAAGGTATTTGTGGGCCTAGTCCTGTGCTTTCTGTTTTGTTGTATTGATATCATTTATAAGTCACATAACAATGACAATATTATTTTAAATATAACTTTTTAAAAATTATATATATAATAGAAAAGGAAAAAAAATACTAGCAAGATACCTGTAATTATGTTTGCTTGTGTCGTGTATGATATTTTTCAGTAGTGTTTTGTAGTTTTCCTTTTAGAGGTCTTTCACCTTCTTGGTTAGGTATATTCTGAAGTATTTATTATTATTATATTTTTTTGCAGCTATCATAAAGGGGTTGAGTTCTTGATATGATTCTCAACTGGTGTATAGCAGAGCTACTGATTTGTGTACATTAACTTCGTACCCTGAAACTGCTGAATTCATTTATCACTTCTAGAAGCTTTTTGGAGGAGTCTTTAGGGCTTTCTAGGTATATGATTGCATCATCAGCACACAGGGACAATTTGACTTCCTCTTGAATAGAATGTATATGTTGCAGTTGTTGGGTAGAATGTTTTGTAAATATCTGTTAAGTCCATTTGTTCCTGAGTATAGTTTAAATTCCTTGTTTCTCTGTTGACTTCCGTTCTTGCTAATCAGTCTAGTGCTGTCAATGGCATATTGAAGTCCCCCATTATTTCTGTGTTGCTATCTATCTCATTTCTTAGGTATAGTAGTAATTGTTTAATAAATTTGGGAGCTCCAGTGTTAGGTGCATATACATTTAGAACTGTGATATTTTCCTGTTGCACAAGGCCTTTTATTATTATCTAATGTTCTTCTTTGTCTTTTTAAACTGCTGTTGCCTTAAAGTTTATTTTGTCTGGTATAAGAATAGCTACTCCTGATCACTTGTGGTGTCCATTTGCATGGAATGTCTTTTTCTATCCCTTTACCTTCAGTTTATATGAGTCCTTATGTGTTAGGTGAGTCTCTTGAAGGCAGCCAATACTTGGTTGGTGAATTCTTATCTATTCTGCAATTCCAAATCTTTTAAGTGGAGCATTAGACCATTTACATTCAACGTTACTTTTGAGATGTGAGGTACTATTCCATTCATCATGCCGTTTGTTGCCTGTATACCTTGTTTTTGTTGTTGTTGTTTTTAATTTTTGTTTTATAAGTCCTGTGAAATTTGTGCTTTAAAGAGGTTCTGTTTTAATGTGTTTCCAGAATTTGTTTCAAGATTTGGAGCTCTCTTTAACAGTTCTTATAGTGCTGACTTGGTAGTAATGCATTCTCTCAGCACTTGTTTGTCTGAAAAAGACTGCATCGTTCCTTCATTTATGAAGCTTAGTTTCAATGGATACAAAATTCTTGGCTGATAATTGTTTGGTTTAAGGAGGCTGAAGACAGAAATTGCGAGGTCCCAGTTCCTTCCAGTTTGTAGGGTTTCTGAAGAAATCTGTTGTTAATCTGATATTTTCTTTTATAGGCTACCTGGTGCTTTTGTCTCTCAGTTCTTAAGATTCTTTCCTTTGTCTTGACTTCAGATAATCTGATGACAATGTGCCTAGGGGATGAGTTTTCTGTAATGAATTTTAGGTTTTTGGCTTCCAGCTCCATCCATGTTTCTGCAAGGACATGATTTCATTCATTTTTATGGTTGTGTAGTATTCCATGGTGTATCGCTACCACATTTTCTTTATCCAATCTGTAATTTATGGCTACCTAGATTAATTCCATGTCTTTGTTATTGTGAATAACACTGCAATGAACATAAAAATGCATATGTATTTTTGGTACAATGATCTATTTTCCTCTGGGTATATACCCAGTAATAGGATGTTGTGTCAAATGGTAGCTCTTTTTTAAGTACTTTGAGAAATCTCCAGATTGCTTTCCACAGTGGCTGAACTGATTTACATTCCCACCAACAGTGTGTAAATGCTCCCTGTCCTCCATAGCCTTGCCAGAATCTGTTGTTTTTTGACTTTTTAAAAACAGCTATTCTGATTGGTGTGAGATGGTGATGGCAGCAGCGGCCTGTGTACAGAAGCCTCTGCAAAGACATTAGCTGCAGCAAGGCAGGTGAAGCCAGGATTATGTGCTCCTTGGGACCTGTGGGAGCCAAGAACTGGTGGGAGCCCTGCACTCCACCAAGTTGGTGGGGTGGGAGGGCCCCATACTCTCAGGTGTAGCTAGAGCTGCCCAGCCATGGTTTTAGACCCAGATATCCCTGTGCTCTCAGGGACTCTGGAAGCTCCTGCTCCTGCAGGCTTGAAAGTGCCTACTCCCATTCCCTGTCCTCTCCCTGCTCCCAGCTCCTGCTTTGGTGTGGAGCAAAATTGTGGCCAAGCCCAAGTGCTGTCACGACCCAACCAAGTGTGTGTATACTCGAGGTGGCACTGATGTGCCAGCCCCCTGCCACCTCTGCTCCCTCTGGACTTTGTGTATCAACCAGCATGAGAGGGTGGCCAAGGGGAGCTGATGGTGGTTAAGTGCGAGCCTGCAGGTGCCCCTCAGCATGAACAATCTGGGTGCTGTGAATGTTATGTTGATGGTGTGAGGCAGACAAGGACCTGGTCAGAATGGGGCAGGTCCCCAGTGAAACCCCACTGCCTGGGCTGCCAGTTCTGAGTGGAGTTCGTAGCCTGGAGTAAGTACTTATTGTGCCTTTTACAGGTCCACTCGTGGCCACCCATGGACCACTCAGCATGTACTTCCTCCCTTCTGAGTCCATAAAAACCCCTGACTCATACAGACTCACACAGATGTTGAGACTATCAGGGGAAGGAAGGAGCTACCCACTTCAGGTCTTCTTAACTCATTAGGATAACCTGCTTGTGGAAAGGAGCTACACACTAAAAGTCTCCTCTCTACTGGGAGTTAGACACTCATTGAAATGACCTGCCTGTAGAAAGGAGCTACCCACTTTGAAGTCTCCTAAGAGCTGTTCTGTTGCTTAGTGACTCTCCTCTTCACCTTGCTCACTCTCCAGTTGTTTGTCTACCTCCTTCTTCCTAGACATGGGATGAGAACTCAGGACCCACCAAATGGCAGGACTGAAAGAGCTGTAACAGAAACAGAGCTGAAACGTGTCCCCTGCTCAACACATTGCAGGCAACAAGGAGAGAAGAGATGTGGCCCTTTGGGGACCCCAGAACTAGGGGCTCTCTGAGTCAGCCTTGTGACAACTTCTTTCGGGCTCTGTGATTCCTGGTGTCTCCAAGCTCCCTGGGCACCACCGTATTCCCTGGTGCCCACATTGGAAGCTGCTTGAAGTATGCCTGATCTAGCTGCAGCCTTGCACAGGGCCAGGGTCTGTACTGGCACCTGGAGCTGCCCACCACACTGCAGCCAGCACACCTGCTTGTGTGCAGCAGCTGGACCCCGTGCTCGCTCACACATCCCTCATCACTTCCCACCTGACTCACCCTTGGCAGGTGTGGCATCCATGCTGATAGTGCACGATGAGTGCAGCCTTCTGGGCCAAGTGGGCAGAACAAGCACTGTGGACCCAAACCAAACTAGGGCAAAGGTGCCACTGGCAAGGGAGGTTTCTGGCTAGAAAAGCAAAACCCAAGGACCTTGTGACAATGGTATCTCATTGTGGTTTTGATTTGCATTTCTCTGATGATTAGTGATGTGGAGCATTTTTTATGTTCTCTGACTCCTTGTATGTCTTCCTTTGAGAATGTTTGTTCATATTCTTTGCCCATTTTTAAATGGCGTAAATTGATTTTTGCTTGGTGATTTTTTTTTAAGTTTCTTACAGATTCTAAACACTAGCAAAGTCCAACTTTTGATTGGTAGAAAAACCAAGAAGCTGCACTGAAACCCAGGATTTTAGCAGTTAGCCATCCAAAGCAGATAACAGTAAATCCTGTTTAAACACCTGAGGAATCATGAGAATGTGCATATTATGGATAAGTACCTACTTCACTTTATTCACTTAAATTTTGATTGTCCTATAAAATAGTATTTACATTGTCTCTGTCTTAGATCTGTTTATTAAAAATAATCATGAAATTGCCTTTCTAACAATGAAAAACTTAGTTATGCATTGGATTATTTTTTCTTTGGAAAGGTTCTTGAATGCCTCTTTCAGAAGGGATAAAGGCTGTTAATTTCTGGCTAAAAATAAACATTGGGGCTGTCTTGTGGATAAGCATAGCTATTTTTTTTAATATAAACTACAATTTAATTAACTGTGCATTGGGGAATCACAGAATATGGCAATAGAATGTTGATATATATCCACAAAGTTTCTGTGAAATATCTCTGACCACTTTATCTTCAGCAGCATGAGACCTTTGCTTTCACTTGAATATGCATAATTTTACCCTTTCCAGCCTTGCATACTCCTTGAATAAAATATATATTGCTCTAGTGTTAATAGTTTTATCCTCAAATCCCTAGATAGTTCTTGAAGTAACTAAATAAAATTAAGTATACATTTTGGATTTATATTGGGAAGAAAAATATTTACATTAACTAAGAGCAAGGTTAGTTTTTAGATGATCTGGAAAACTTCTGTACTTCTTGTTAATATCTTTAGAAAAAAAATAAACATTATTTTTAGTTTCTTTCTTTCACTTTATCTCTCTATCTCTCTTTGTCTCTTCTTTCTTTCTTTCTTTCTTTCTTTCTTTCTTTCTTTCTTTCTTTCTTTCTTTCTTTCTTTCTTTCTTTTCTCTCTCTCTCTCTCTCTTTTTCTCCCATTTATTTAGCCTATAGGTTGAATGAGTTATTTCACTAGGTACATTTAAGTTTAATAATTACATTATAATTTTCTGTCTTCTTATATTATGCAAAATTAAACATAATAGCTGAATCAAGACTTGTTTATTTTTACTAGGAAAGGCATTTTGTTGTTAATATTATACTAACTCTTAATAATGAATTTGATTTCTTCAAATTGATGAGGAAATTGCTGATTATATGAAGTTTCTATATTTAGTAAAAGTGAATATTAATATTATAAAATGATGAATTGCTAATGTAGGACATTGAGCTTGCAATCAACCATAAAATATCCCTCCTATAAAAGACAAGAATTTACAGCAATAATTAGAGAACTCAATTCCATTTCTAATGTCATGTATAACAAAGGAATAGGGAATTCAATAGCTCTTCATAGTGAGAAATAATAATTATTTTTAAATGGTCATGTCATTATTTTGGTGAAATATTTTACTGTGGGATCATTATCAGCATTTTATTTTAAAACATGCTTCAGAAGACAGGAAAATAAAACAAATATGTACCTGCTCAGTGGTACTAGAAAAACAGCTATTGAAAAAATGTTATTTAATTAAATAAATGTATAAATATCATTCTTATTTCATAACCATAAGTAGTCAAGAAATGTTAAATTCATCACCATTTCTGTTATGATACATTAATGTTTTCAATTGTTTTTCTTTAACAGTAACAGAATATCACTTTTTGAATGAAATTATGTTTAAAAATATTAGAAACACCAATCATAACAGGGAGATGACATTTTTTTTTAAATGCCCTTAAGGAAAAGTTCTAAGCTTATGCTATTAAAGTATGATATATAGAACTAGATGGGCTATAAATTCAATCCAATAAAACATTTCTTAAATAGACATATCAGATTATATGCATTTAAATACTTTAATCTCTTCAATTTAAAACATAAAATAGAAAAACTACAACATTTATGATAAAATGTTAATGCTCCTGGTACTTATATAAAGCACTCTTATGCACTTCAGATCCTACCCTGTCTCCTGGGTCTTTGGCCATGTATTTCACCCCAGTTATTGCTGAAGCAATTTAGCCTTTGTTGCCTACTCTAATTTTATTGGATGAGATCCCCACCAAGGCCTAAACCATATACTGCTTTTTACTTCCAAAGCTGGGACTTCCCTGTTGACCCTGAGGCATGAAATGTCTCAACTCATTCTTAAGCAACTTAAATTTCTGGTTCAATTAAAATCTAAGAATGGAAACTTTTGACTAATCAGATTCAGAAGCTGACATATAGAGAGGCCATTCTTCTCTAAGTCTTTGCTGAGATGCATCCATTTTAACACTATTCAGCCAAATGTCATGAGATTAAGTAGTCAATACATTTAAAGTCAAGAGGTAGTTATTTTTGCATTGTGCCTCCTGTCAATCCCCTTGTCCCTCACTTCTCCTTCCCTGATTTTATATTTCTTCAATAATTAGTATCTGATATACCTTTGACTCAGGCTCCGTTTTCTTGGAATTCACACTAAAGCAATATGTAGAAACACACAAAAAATGTAAGTAAAAAAGACCAGAGATAAATTCTATAACGTAAAAATGGGCAAACAATATAAATCATAATTTACATATCAAAAATGCCATAGGAAAACTAATACAACAACCTCATTACTTAAGAAATGTAAAGTAAAATGTGATCTCTCCAAATTCAACTTATTAAAACTTTTGAGAGCATCAGAATTGCTGATTTTGAGGAAGAATTCACAAAATGTGGAATAAAATAGAAATGGTAAAAACATCTAGTCTTCAAAAAATAATAAGAGAAATTATTTAGTGAGTGATTATTGTAGGACATGTATTTCTCTCAGTGTTTTGCATATATCCACTAATTTAATCATTTAAAAAACTCTACTATGAATATTATTGCTAACATTTTCAGATAAAGTATGGAGGGCTAATGGTAAAGTTAAAATTCAAACTCAACACTCTCACTTCAGAAGACCTGATTTTTACTGCTCACTCCCCTGTTTATTGTGGATTACAGATACTATGGAAATTTTAATACATATATAAATATGTAAAGTATCAATTTGGGGCATCTTCCTATTGCTGACTTCAGTGCTTCAGATCTCAAGGCAACTATTTTGAGCTCAAAATGACCAAATACCCTGTCTAAAAACAGGGTTAATTCTTATTTTCTTGTGCCATGGAGTCCTTTGGTAGTCTGGTGAAACCTATGGACCCATTCAGAGACTCATACAGAGTTTTAAGTTAATAAAAACATATAATATTATTAAAGGAAATAATTTTATTTAAGTATGGTTTGCAAAATGTTAAAGGCAGGGGGAGTTTGTGATTTGGAAATGTATATGCTTCTTTAATAAGATCTTATGTTGGTTCTAGTAACTGTTTTACTTTCAAACTAAGGATTTGCCAGGCACTTTATAATCCCACGCCTATAATCCAGCACTTTAGGAGCCCAAGGTAGGTGGATCACCTGATGTCAAGAGTTCAAGACCAGCCTGGCCAACATGGTGAAATCCCATGTGTACCTAAAATACAAAAAATTAGCTGAATGTGGTGGCGTGCGCCTATAATCCCAGCTACTCATGAAGCTGAAGCAGGAGAATTGTTTGAAGCTGGGAGGTGCAGGTTGAAGTGGGCTCAGGTTGTGCCATTGCACTCCAGCCTGAGAAATGGGAGTGAAACTCCATCTGGGAAACAAAAAACAAAACAAAACAAAAAAAAAGGGTAATTCGTGATGATCATAAATGTATTTCAGGATATTGCTACGAGAATTCATTATCCCTGAAATAGAGCCTCTGCCAAAGGTTTTATAAAACCTAGTTTTTAGAAGAGTGATTGGCACTCCTTTTCTAATGTCTCCTGAATCTGAAGACTATGGTCCACTCACAGCGGTAGCTTCAACTACTTTGTAGTCAACTAAAAACACCATATATCAATTGCCAAAGATGTATGACCAATAAGGTATTATGTCTCACTTTTATACCTTCTTGTTGATACACCTTCCTGCTGTACCTGTCTCCTAAGGGCAAGTAATATTAAATAAAATTAACTTGATTTCTCCTCAAATATTCATTTTCTTAGCCATACTCTGATAATTACCTTCACCTAGGACAATTCTACATCTGTAAAATTAAATTAAAATGGCCTACTATTTGAGAACAAATTTTGATCTTACTTACTTACTCTGTTACTGTAGCCATTAATCAGTTCTTTATTTCAGATATTCTCTCCAGACATAGGTTTTCCTTTTTCTAGTCAGGTGGTCAGAAGCATAGTAGAGTTGAAGAGAGAGCTAAGATGCAAGGTGTCAGCATAGTCAATTAAAACTACAAGCCAAAATGAAAGTAACAGTCAATATTTTAATTACTCACTGTGATAAAGTTCACAAAGTACTAACTCTTCTCAGTTCCATTTTCCACCATAAAATGGACGGGTAGGAAGGGTCATCGCACTGTTATGGGAGCCCTGAAAGAAAGACTCCTGGAGAAAAGGTGGAGGTTAGTTGTAGAAAAGTATTAAGTACTGAGTTAGAGTGGAAAGTTTTGTTTTCATGGTTTCTACCCCCTCTCCCTGATAAGGAGGTCTCAACAATGGTGCCCAAGGAAGGCCTTGGCCAAACTCCTGAGATAAAAAGAACTTCTGATGAAAGTGCCTGGACTAGGGAAGCAAGAATGCCTAAGAGCATGGCTGGTCAGGGGGGCCTGAGTTCCTAACGTTGACCCCACAGTTAGTTCAAAGCATTGTCACCAAGTTTGTTTGCAGAGGGCAGCTTTTCCCCAAGATGCCTGTTAGATAAAGCCTTTGTCATTGGCTATGGTCAGCCATGGAAAAAATCACGAGTTTTGTTTGTTTGTTTGTTTGCCAGGAGCCCAATTCCAGTTTGTTCTTCAAGACTTCAGTCTGTTTTTCAACACTATTGCAAAAATAGTCTTCCATTGTTCAAACATCAGTTGTTACTACTGTTAACTTCATTTTCAGTATATGATATATATTGTTTCTTTAAATTCGTTAAAAAGACATGATAAGAAAAGTTTGTTTTCTACAAGTGTTTCAAATCACTCTTACTACGTGTGCAATCTACTTATTGTCTCTTCTTAAAAGGTAAGAATTGTCCTTTACCTCCTTTACAATGTATTTCCTCTACACTTTGAATTCCACTTCTTCCCAAATTTAAGGACCATAACTCAGTAATTTTTGCCCTTTCCTGTAAAACTGCACCCTCTCTCTCCTAATAGTTTTCTCTTTAAGTTTGCTCAAGTTTATTCTATTAAAATATTATAATAAAAATAAATATTCCCTCATTTCAGCTTACTTCCTCAGAGACTGTCTCTTTTTGCTCCTCTTCATCACCCCCATATTTCATAAAAAATTAAAATTTACTTTCTCACCTTCTATTCAGTCCTAAATCCACACGTATTAGTCTATTATCATACTGTTATAAAGTGACTACCTGAGACTGCGTAATTTATAAAGAAAGGAGGCTTAATTGACTCACAGTGCTGCATGGCTGGGAGCCCTCAGGAAGCTTACAATAATAGCAGAAGGCAAAGGAGAAGCAGGCACGTCTTACACGGTGGCAGGAAAAAAAAAAAATGAGGAAGTGCCACAATTAAAAACCATCAGCTCTTGTGAGAACTCACTAAATATCATGAGAACAGCATGGGGAAAAATGCCCCCATGATCCAATCACCTCCCAACATGTTCCTTCCTTGAAACATGGGGATTATAATTCAAGATGAGATTTGAGTGGGGACGCAGAGACAAACCTTATACTGCACTTAGACATCTGTATCACCACTACACCGAAACTACCTTTATCAATGTCATCAAGAAACAACTCATTTTCATATTCAGCTTTTATTTCTTAAGTGTCTTAATATTCACTGGTGGAAATAGCCTTTGACACTGTTGATCAGGTCCATTTGCCTTAAAACACTCTCTTCTCTTGACTTGTGTAATTTCTCACCATCTGACTTTGTCCCTACCTCTTTTACTCTTTTCTTTGACTTTTTGCTTTAATGGTTTCTCTTCTTCTGCTCATTCTTTCAACTTAAGTGGCCTACCTATAGGAAATCTTCATAGCAATATCCCTTGAATACCCACATCTCAGGTGTTCAAATAGAACTTGCCATATATTTACGCCAACACTGTTCCTCTTATTTTCCTTATCTCAATGAATGGAAAAATCATTTAAATGTAGATGACTTAGTCATTATCTTAGTCTGCTTGTGCTGCTGTAATAAAATACCTGAGGCTAGGTAATTTATAAGTAAAATAAATTTCTTTCTTGCTGTTCTGGTTCTGGGAAGTCCATAGTGTCAGCACCTGTTGAGGGCTTTCTTGCTGTGCATTCACATGATAGAAGTTGGAAAGAGAAGAGGGCCAAATGCTACATGAAGCCTCTCATCTAACGGACTTCATCTCATTCACAAAGGAAGAGCACCCACAATAAAATCATCTTTTGAAGTCCTCTGCTATTAATGCTACCACATTGGAAATAATTGAATTTTGTTTTCATAGTAGTTATAATAACTGAATAACCATAGCAGTTATTATCCTTTGCCTTCCTACCTTCTTTTTTTTTTTTTCTTTTTTTTTTTTTTATACTTTAAGTTCTAGGGTACATGTGCATAACGTGCAGGTTTGTTACATATGTATACTTGTGCCATGTTGGTGTGCTGCACCCATCAACTCGTCAGCACCCATCAATTCATCATTTATATCAGGTATAACTCCCAATGCAATCCCTCCCTCCTGCCCCCCATGATAGGCCCCGGTGTGTGATGTTCCCTTTCCGGAGTCCAAGTGACCTCATTGTTCAGTTCCCACCTATGAGTGAGAACATGTGGTGTTTGGTTTTCTGTTCTTGTGATAATTTGCTAAGAATGATGGTTTCCAGCTGCATCCATGTCCCTACAAAGGACGCAAACTCATCCTTTTTTATGGCTGCATAGTATTCCATGGTGTATATGTGCCACATTTTCTTAATCCAGTCTGTCACAGATGGACATTTGGGTTGATTCCAAGTCTTTGCTATTGTGAATAGTGCCGCAATAAACATACATGTGCATGTGTCTTCATAGCAGCATGATTTATAATCCTTTGAGTATATACCCAGTAGTGGGATGGCTGGGTCATATGGTACCTGTAGTTCCAGATCCTTGAGAAATTGCCATACTGTTTTCCATAATGGTTGAACTAGTTTACAATCCCACCAACAGTGTAAAAGTGTTCCTATTTCTCCACATCCTCTCCAACAACTGTTGTTTCCTGACTTTTTAATGATTGTCATTCTAACTGGTGTGAGATGGTATCTCATTGTGGTTTTGATTTGCATTTCTCTGATGGCGAGTGAGGATGAGCATTTTTTCATGTGTCTGTTGGCTGTATGCATGTCTTCTTTTAGAAATGTCTGTTCATATCCTTTGCCCACTTTTTGATGGGGTTGTTTGTTTTTTTCTTGTATATTTGTTTGAGTTCTTTGTAGATTCTGGATATTAGCCCTTTGTCAGATGAGTAGATTGCAAAAATGTTCTCCCATTCTGTAGGTTGCCTGTTCACTCTGATGGTAGTTTCTTTTGCTGTGCAGAAGCTCTTTAGTTTAATGAGATCCCATTTGTCAATTTTGGCTTTTGCTGCCGTTGCTTTTGGTGTTTTAGACATGAAGTCCTTGCCCATGCCTATGTCCTGAATGGTACTACCTAGGTTTTCTTCTAGGGTTTTTATGGTATTAGGCCTAACATTTAAGTCTCTCATCCATCTTGAATTAATCTTCGTATAAGGAGTAAGGAAAGGATCCAGTTTCAGCTTTCTACTTATGGCTAGCCAATTTTCCCAGCACCATTTATTAAATAGGGAATCCTTTCCCCATTTCTTGATTCTCTCAGGTTTGTCAAAGATCAGATGGGTGTAGATGTGTGGTATTATTTCTGAGGACTGTGTTCTGTTCCATTGGTCTATAGCTCTGTTTTGGTCCCAGTACCATGCTGTTTTGGTTACTGTAGCCTTGTAGTATAGTTTGAAGTCAGGTAGCGTGACGCCTCCAGCTTTGTCCTTTTGACTTAGGATTGTCTTGGCAATCTTTTTTGTTCCATATGAACTTTAAAGCTGTTTTTTCCAATTCTGTGAAGAAACTCATTGGTAGCTTGATGGGGATGGCATTGAATCTATAAATAACCTTGGGCAGTATGGCCATTTTCATGATATTGATTCTTCCTATCCATGAGCATGGTATGTTCTTCCATTTGTTTGTGTCCTCTTTTATTTCACTGAGCAGTGGTTTGTAGTTCTCCTTGAAGAGGTCCTTTACATCCCTTGTGAGTTGGATTCCTAGGTATTTGATTCTCTTTGAAGCAATTGTGAATGGAAGTTCATTCCTGATTTGGCTCTCTGTTTGTCTGTTACTGGTGTATAAGAATGCTTGTGATTTTTGCACATTAATTTTGTATCCTGAGACTTTGCTGAAGTTGCTTATCAGCTTAAGGAGATTTTGGGCTGAGACGATGGGGTTTTCTAAATATACAATCATGTCATCTGCAAACAGGGACAATTTGACTTCTTCTTTTCCTAACTGAATACCCTTGATTTCTTTCTCTTGCCTGATTGCCCTAGCCAGAACTTCCAACACTATGTTGAATAGGTGTGGTGAGAGAGGGCATCCCTGTCTTGTGCCAGGTTTCAAAGGGAATTTTTCCAGTTTTTGCCCATTCAGCACGATATTAGCTATGGGTTTGTCATAAATAGCTCTTATTATTTTGAGGTACGTTCCATCAATACCGGATTTATTGAGCGTTTTTAGCATGAAGGGCTGTTGAATTTTGTCAAAAGCCTTTTCTGCATCTATTGAGATAATAATGTGGTTCTTGTCTTTGGTTCTGTTTATATGCTGGATTACGTTTATTGATTTGCGAATGTTGAACCAGCCTTGCATCCCAGGGATGAAGCCCAGTTAATCATGGTAGATAAGCTTTTTGATGTGCTGCTGAATCCGGTTTGCCAGTATTTTATTGAGGATTTTTGCATCGATGTTCATCAGGGATATTGGTCTAAAATTCTCTTTTTGTTGTTGTGTCTCTGCCAGGCTTTGGTATCAGGATGATGTTGGCCTCATAAAATGAGTTAGGGAGGATTCCCTCTTTTTTTATTGATTGGAAAAGTTTCAGAAGGAATGGTACCAGCTCCTCCTTGTACCTCTGGTAGAATTCAGCTGTGAATCCATCTGGTCCTGGACTTTTTTTGGTTGGTAGGCTATTAATTATTGCCTCAATTTCAGAGACTGCTATTGGTCAATTCAGGGATTCAGGTTCTTCCTGGTTTAGTCTTGGGAGAGTGTAAGTGTCCAGGAAATTATCCATTTCTTCTAGATTTTCTAGTTGATTTGCGTAGAGGTGTTTATAGTATTCTCTGATGGTAGTTTATATTTCTGTGGGGTCGGTGGTGATTTCCCCTTTATCATTTTTTATTGCGTCTATTTGGTTCCTCTCTCTTTTCTTCTTTATTTGTCTTGCTAGCGGTCTGTCAATTTTGTTGATCTTTTCAAAAAACCAACTCCTGGATTCATTGATTTTTTGGAGGGCTTTTTGTGTCTCTATCTCCTTCAATTCTGCTCTGATCTTAGTTATTTCTTGCCTTCTGCTAGCTTTTGAATGTGTTTGCTCTTGCCTCTCTAGTTCTTTTAATTTTGATGTTAGAGTGTCCATTTTAGATCTTTCCTGCTTTCTCTTGTGGGCATTTAGTGCTATAAATTTCCCTTTACCCACTGCTTTAAATGTGTCCCAGAGATTCTGGTATGTTGTATCTTTGTTCTCATTGGTTTCAAAGAACATCTTTGTTTCTGATTTCATTTCGTTATGTACCCAGTAGTCATTCAGGAACAGGTTGTTCAGTTTCCATGTAGTTGAGCGGTTTTGATTGAGTTTCTTAGTCCTGAGTTCTAGTTTGATTGCACTGTGGTCTGAGAGACAGTTTGTTATAATTTCTGTTCCTTTACATTTGCTGAGGAGTGCTTTACTTCCAATTATGTGGTCAATTTTGGAATAAATGCGATGTGGTGCTGAGAAGAATGTATATTCTGTTGATTTGGGGTGGAGAGTTCTATAGATGTCTATTAGGTCTGCTTGGTGCAGAGATGAGTTCAATTCCTGGATATCCTTGTTAACTTTCTGTCTCGTTGATCTGTCTAATGTTGACAGCGGAGTGTTGAAGTCTCCCATTATTATTGTATGGGAATCTAAGTCTCTATGTAAGTCTCTAAGGACTTGCTTTATGAATCTGAGTGCTCCTGTATTGGGTGAATATATATTTAGGATAGTTAGCTCTTCCTGTTGAATTGATCCCTTTACCATTATGTAATGACCTTCTTTGTCTCTTTTGATCTTTGATAGTTTAAAGTCTGTTTTATCACAGTCTAGGATTGCAACCCCTGCTTTTTTTTGTTCTCCATTTGCTTGGTAGATCTTCCTCCATCCCTTTATTTTGAGCCTATGTATGTCTCTGCATGTGAGATGGGTCTCCTGAATACAGCAGACTGATGGGTCTTGACTCTTTATCCAGTTTGCCAGTCTGTGTCTTTTAATTGGAGCATTTAGTCCATTTACATTGAAGGTTAATATTGTTATGTGTGAACTTGATCCTGCCATTATGATAGTAACTGGTTAGTTTGCTCACTAGTTGATGCAGTTTCTTCCTAGCCTCGATGGTCTTTACATTTTGGCATGTTTTTGCAATGGCTGATACCAGTTGTTCCTTTCCATGTTTAGGGCTTCCTTCAGGGTCTCTTGTAAGGCAGGCCTGGTGACAAAATCTCTAAGCATTTGCTTATCTGTAAAGGATTTTATTTCTCCTTCACTTATGAAACTTAGTTTGGCTGGATATGAAATCCTGGGTTTAAAATTCTTTTCTTTAAGAATGTTGAATATTGGCCCCCACTCTCTTCTGGCATGTACAGTTTCTGCCTAGACATCTGCTGTTAGTCTGATAGGCTTCCCTTTTTGAGTAACACAACCTTTCTCTCTGGCTGCCCTTAAGATTCTTTCCTTCATTTCAATTTTGGTGAATCTGGCAATTATGTGTCTTGGAGTTGCTCTTCTCGAGGAGTATCTTTGTGGTGTTCTCTGTAATTCCTGAATTTGAATGTTGGCCTGCCCTACTAGGTTGGGGAAGTTCTCCTGGACGATATCCTGAAGAGTGTTTTCCCACTTGGTTCCATTTTCCCCCTCACTTTCAGGCACCCCAATCAGACATAGATTTGGTCGTTTTACATAATCCCATACTTCTTGCAGGCTTTGTTCATTTCTTTTTCTTCTTTATTCTTTTGGTTTCTCTTCTCGCTTCATTTCATTCATTTGATCCTCAATCGCTGATACTCTTTCTTCCAGTTGATCGAGTCGGTTACTGAAGCTTGCGCATTTGTCACGTATTTCTTGTGTCATGGTTTTCATCTCTGTCATTTCGTTTATGACCTTCTCTGCATTAATTAGTCTTGCTGTCAATTCTTCCACTCTTTTTTCAAGATTTTTAGTTTCTTTGCGCTGGGTACGTAATTCCTCCTTTAGCTCTGAGAAGTTTAATGGACTGAAGCCTTCTTCTCTCATCTCGTCAAAGTCATTCTCATCTCGTCAAAGTCATTCTCTCAGCTTTGATCCGTTGCTGGCAATGGGCTGCGCTCCTTTGCAGGGGAGATGCACTCTTATTTTTTGAATTTCCAGCTTTTCTGCCCTGCTTTTTGCCCATCTTTGTGGTGTGGGATATATTCTCCTGGTGTGCCCGTTTGCTTAAAACGCAGTATTGGTGTGGGAGTTACCCGATTTTCCAGGTGTTGTGTGTCTCAGTTCCCCTGCTTAGGAAAAGGGATTCCCTTCCCCCTTGTGCTTCCCAGGTGAGGCGATGCCTCGCCCTGCTTCAGCTCTTGCTGGTCGGGCTGCAGCAGCTGACCAGCACCGATTGTCCGGCACTCCCTAGTGAGATGACCCCAGTACCTCAGTTGAAAATGCAGAAATCACCGGTCTTCTGTGTCACTCGCGCTGGGAGTTGGAGACTGGAGCTGTTCCTATTCGGCCGTCTTGCTCCGCCCCCCATCTTCCTACCTTCTTATCAAAACACATGTACAATAAAATCTTGTTGATTATGCACATTCATCTCTGTTTATTTTTTAGTTTTTGGGGAAAAATAGCAACCTTCATGCATATGTATTAAATTCGTGTCAGATACTTTGATGTTTAAAATACAAAGTCATAGTCTTTGACAGCTCCACCCCTGAGACTTTGCAGGATACAACCTCCCTCCTAGCTGCTTTCATAGGCTGGCATTGAGTGTCTGAGGCTTTTTCAAGAGCACTGTGCAAGCTATCGGTGGATCTACCATCCTACGATCTGGAGAATGGTGACTCTCTTCTCACAGCTCCACTTGGCTGGAGGACAGTGGCTGTCTTCTCACAGCTCCACTAGGTGGTACTCAAGCGGGGACTCTGTGTGGGGACTTCAACCCCACATTTCCCTTTTGCACTGCCCTAGCAGAGGTCCTCTATGAGGGTCTCTCCTCTCCAGCAAAACTTTGCAAGGACATCTAGGCATTTCCATATATTCTCTGAAATCTAGGTGGAGGTTTCCAAACCCAATTCTTGACTTCTGTGCACCTGCAGGCTCAACACCATGTGGAAGCTGCCAAGGCTTGGGGCTTGCACCCTCTGATGTCATGGCCTGAGCTGTACCTTGACCCCTTTTAGACATGGCTAGAGCTGCTGGGATGCAGGACACAAAGTCCCTAGGCTGCACAGAGTAGGGGGGCCCTGGGCCCAGCTCTGGAAATCTTGTTTTCCCTCTAGGCCTCTGGAACCGTGATAGGAAGGGATGCCTCAAAGGTTTCTTACATGCCCTGGTGACATTTTCCCCATTGTCTTGGCAAATAACATTTCGTTCCTCGTTATTTATGCAAATTTCTGCAGCCGGCTTGAATTTCTCCTCAGAAAATGAGTTTTTCTTTTCCATAGCATCACAAGGCTGCAAATTTTCCGAACTTTTATGCTCTATTTTTCTTTTAAAATTGAATGCTTTTGACAGCACCCAAGTGACTTACTGAATGCTTTGCTGCTTAGAAATACCCTAAATCATCTCCCTTAAGTTCAAAGTTCCACAGATCTCTTGGACAGGGGCAAAATGCCACCAGTCTCTTTGCAAAAACATAGCAAGAGTAACCTTTATTTCAGTTCCCAATGAATTCCTCATCTGCATCTGAGACCACCTCAGCCTGAATTTCATTGACCATATCATTATCAGCATTCAGATCAAAACCATTCAACAAGTCTCTAGGAAGTTCCAAACTTTCCCACATTTTCCTTTTTTTCTTCTGAGCCTTCCAAACCATTCCAGCCTCTGCCTGTTACCCAGTTCCAAAGTCACCTTCCACATTTTTAGGTATCTTTACAGCAGCGCCTCACTCTACCAGTACTAATTTACTGTATTCATCCATTTAATGCTGCTAATAAATACATACCCAAGACTGGATAATTTATAAAGAAAAAGATGTTTAATGGACTTACAGTTCCATATGGTTGGAGAGGCCTGAAAATCATGGTAGAAGGTGAAGGAAGAGCAAAGGCATGTCTTACATGGTGTCAGGCAAGAGAGAACTGAAAACCAAGAGAAGAGGAAAACCACTTATAAATCCATCAGATCCCATGAGAATTCACTCACTATCATGAAAACAGTACGGGGGAAAGTGCCCCTATGATTCAATTGTCTCCACCTGGTCCTGCCATTGATATGTGGGGATTATTAAAATTCAAGGTGAAATTTGGGTGGGGACACAGAGGCAAATAATATCAACCTCACACTTGGCCCAGCTCCAGTGCTGGAGGTCACATTTCAGCAAGAGATTTAGAGAGGACAAAACAGCGAAACCATGTTACCATGTGTTTCCCATGCCTATATCTTTCAGTAACTTTCCATTATATATGGAAGAAATTGCTGAGTGTTTCTGTAGGGGCCAGATAATAAATATCTTAGACTTTATGGAGCATACAGTCTTTGTCACAAACATGTAACTCTGTTGTAGCATAAACACAGTCATAGTCAAAACTTCCATAAAAGAATATGGCTGAATTCTAATGAAACTTTGTTTGTAAGAAAAGTGGTAGGGCAGATTTGAAAACCTCTAACACAGAGTGAGAAAAATCCACAGTATTAGGAACGCTTTAATAAACACTTTGGTACATGCGCAACCTACAGAACCTGCAGAATTTATTCACAGTAACCACTAGTCTCTGCTTCTGATTACAATAGCCTGGACAATTATAACAGCTTTGGTACCAATTTTCTGTGTCAATCTGTTCTTGCATTGCTATAAAGAAATATCGGAGGCTGAGTAATTGTTAAAGAAAAGAGGTTTTATAGGCTCACAGTCTGCAGGTTGTGCAAGAATTCTGGTATCAGCATCTGTTTTTGATGAGGGCCTCAGAAAGCTTAAAATCATGGCAGAAGGTGAAGAGGGGGCTGGTATATCAGTTTTCCTTTAAAGACACCCTGATGGGGGATCTCTAAGACCATTTCATAGTCAATGATTCACTAGATAGAATCACAGAAATCAGCAGAGCTCTTATACTCTGAAAGTTATACTTTACTACAATAAATGGATACAACTTAAATTCTGCAACAGAGGCTGGGCGTGGTGGCTGACGCCTGTATTCCCAACACTTTGGAAGGCCAAGGCAGGTAGATCACAAGGTCAGGAGTTTGAGACCAGCCTGGCCATTATAGTAAAACCCCATCTCTACTAAAAATACAAAAATCAGCCGGGCGTGGTGGTAGGCACCTGTAGTCCCAGCTATTCAGGAAGCTGAGGTAGGAGAATCACTCGAACCCAGGAGGCGGAGGTTGCAGTGAGCCAAGATTGCACCGCTGTACTCCAGCCTGGGTGACAGAACTAAAATAAGAGAGAAAAAAAAATCTGCAACAGAAAAAGATGCATAGTGCAGACTCTGGAGGAGACAAAGTGTAAGCTTCCAATTGTCTTTTTTTTTTTAATTATACTTTATTTTTATTATACTTTATCAATTGTTCTTTACCAGCGAAATCATATGAAGAGTGCTAATTCTCCTGGCAACAATATATATAAACATGCATGAATTATTGACAGTAATGGAAGCTCATACAAGCATTCTTGTCCAGATTTTTTTGTAGTGGAATCAGTTATGCAGACATGGATGACTACCTGAATGTTTAATCTTAGTTATTTCATCTCCAGTAACTCACAAGTTCAAATTACTACTGTGTGGCCCAAGGCTCAAACATAAATCACATTTTTAGCATAAATTATCTGGCATGGCCCAAGGTCTTAGGTGAAAAAAAGACATCATTAACAGGCATGATAGTCCAAGGCATTATACATTGTGTTCCAGAAGCTGGAAAATGTTCTACTTTATTTTGGAATGTACAGGTAGATTTTAGACAACCAAGATCTAATAAAGTAATCCTGTACTGTATAAGTACCCAAAGATTACTTACTCTTGCATCTTTGCTCACTGAAATGCCTTTTTGCTTGTTTCATTCTCTGAAGAGAAATAAATATGCCACTTACCCTAAACTCCTTTTAACATGATCATTTTCTTAATCACCTTTGTAACCCTATTGCATGTATCATGCCAAAAATGTAGTAGAGGTTTAAGTATTTTTAAAAAACTGAGCAAAAACAAATCAGAAATGTATTCTTGTTTTTGTTTTTGTAAATTAATTAGTTAGGAATTATATATTGAAATACATCACTAAATAACATAGAAATAACTTCTTATAATCAATAATTGGATAGCTTACAGGATAGATCAACCTAATAATTAAGTATGAAAAGTAAAGTATGTGGTATGGGATATTATTAAGAAGAAATGCAGTTGAAATTTATTTTAGGTAACTTTCAAGCATTTTTCCAATAAGTTTCATATCCCACCAATAAAATAAAGATCAACAAACTCTAGACCTCTATCTAAATCTGATTTGCCACAGTTTTTGATAAATAAAACTTTATGGGGATGCATGATCTCCATTCTTCTTTCACCCAAAAATGGCAAAGTTGTGTAATTGCAAGGAGACAGTAGGCCACACAGCCCCCTAACACTAGAATATTTTCTATCTGGCCTTTTACTGACAAAGTTTTATAAACTCTTCCCCAGATAAATAAAAAAATTTACAACCCTAATCTCAAAAAAGGAAACACATGGTTGAGTAATTTGATTGGTTGCACTTCTGAGGCAACTATGTTTACTGTTGTTGGGTATCAAAATGAAAATCCCCACTTAGTCTATTAAAAACTTTCTGAAGAAATAATTGCTAATATTGAAAGTCATTCATACGTATTTATGTCAGGATTTCTATACCATATTCTCTCTCTTGCATGCCTTTCAAGTGGTTAATATCTAAATACCTTATAGATTAGTTAATTAATATCTAAATATTTTATAGATTCCCTTTATGTGATACAAGTACTACCTTTTTTCTAAAAGATCTAAAGTTATAAAAATTAACATTTTTATGATATTAATATTATTTTCATTTCAATAATATTAATATTATTTTCCATTTAATGGACACTTAGGGAAGAAATGGTCAATTTTTTTCTCCCACTGAATACAGCATTTTTTATCCATAGCCATTACACTGGGCCAAGAGTGACAAGTGCTTTGAAGTTGTTTCAGATCTGGCACTGAAGAGGTTATTTTCTGTGACAGTTTTCCTTAAGTAGAGTTTGGCTGGCTAAGTCAAGGAGATTATACTGAGCTCTGTGTGAAAGGTCCATACCAAAAGAATTTCAAACAGCAGGCAGCAAGATGAAGTCCTGGTTGCTTAGCAGTTACTTTCAAACAGAACTAGTAAGAAGGATAGAGAAACATACCAACAGACAGATCGTAGACACTCCGAAACACATCTGACACAAGTCTAAGGAACAAACACAGATATAGGATGCAGATGTTTGAAAAATATCGAGTTGTATGTTATAACAATTAAAACACAATTTAATTCTGGAGGAAGTTGGGCTAATGGGATTTAACACAAGGCAGATGCTTGGAAACAGGGAGTAAGTGAGGAACCTAGACATAGAAAATGAGGGAGAGGCCAGGGCTTAAGCACAAGTGATTAGAATCAGTTCCCAGTATTACGATACAAGGTCAGAGTGGTAAGCAACTGAACACAGATTTAATGAAAAAACTAAAAATCTAGATCTCTTTGTATTAACTCTTCTTTTTTAGCAGATAAGTCACAGAATCTGGAGAATGGTGAAAACATAAGGAGGCATTAAATACTCCAAAATTCAAAATCAGCATGACACAGAGTCAGGGAGCCAAGAAAACCAATGCAACTTATGATTTATCTTCATTTCAAAGGGTTATTTAAGCTCTCTCTGATTGTGAGCCAAGAAACACTCACAAAATGCTCTATTTTAATGCAACATATGTAACATCAACCAATTTCTCTTTCAATTACCTTCTAGTAATTATTTTCTTTTTTCTCTCTAGAATGTAGAAAGTTTTATTTCCTTGCTGGCTTTGGTTTCTATTTCTATCTAGTATTTACATTTACAGAAGAAAAGAAATATAATATCATGAATTTACCAGAAAATAAAATTAGAACTATGTCAGCCAAAATTAATGATGTAAATAGCTGTGACAACAAAAAAAGAGATTAGATGAAGAAGATTGCTAGAGTAAACACTTAGTGTTGTTGGTATTCATTTTATGACTTCTGTCTGCTGTTAGTAAAACAAATGCCACAGCAAGAGCCAATCAGGCCTATTAGAAAAATATACCTTGTATCAGAGATGCAGTATTAGCCATCATAATATTATTATTCCTGTGAGTGACCCGATAACCTTAAGAGGTGTTTACATTATAGTTGTAAATACAAAAAAGCCATAAGGAAAATGCATTATGAATTCAGACAGCTTGGGATTAGTCCTGGATCTACCACTTAATAAACTTACTCACCCTGTTCTTTGGGGTCATCTACTCTGAACAGTGGTGTCAGAATATAAGTACCTCTTTAAAGAGTTGTTGGAAATGTTTCTTAAATAGGTAAGTTTAAGTAGTGGTCACACGTATGCCTGCCATGAAACAAGTGCCCAATAAACATTAGTTATCACCTTATATCACAAGAACTGGAAAAAAATGTAGATACATGTAAAATCCAAAATGTATTTTGATGAAGAAGTCATACTGGAAAACTGTCTGTATACTTTAGGAAGTAGTTGGTAGCTTTGAAGTGAGATATTAAGTCTTTTCATTTTGAGTGCCATCACCAAAAATTAAAATGCTGGCTGGGCATAGTGGCTCAGACCTGCAACTCCAGCACTTTGGGAGACCAAAGTGAGAGGATTTCTTGAGGACAGGAATTTGAGACCAGCCTGGACAACATGGCAAAATCCCATCTCTACAAAAAAAAAAAAAAAAAAAAAAAAAAAAAATTAGCCTGGTGTGGTGGCTCATGCCTATAGTCCAAGCTACTCCGGAAGTTGAGGCAGTAAGATCGCTAGAGCCTAGGAGGTTAAGGTCACCGTGAGCTACGACTGCGCCACTGCATTCTAGGCTGGGCAACAGAACAAGACCCTGTCTCAAAAACAAAACAAAACAAAACAAAACAAAACAAAACAAAAGCAAAAACAAAATAAAATAAAATAAAATAAAATAAAATAAAATAAAATAAAATAAAATAAAATAAAATAAAATGCTTGTTGTTGGCTGCAAATAACAGAAACTCTAATTCAAACTTTAAAAATTTAGAAAATAAAATGGTGTATAATCCTATGTAGTATTACATATCAGAGCAACCCAGTTTCTCAGTCTGTTTTCAATTATTTCAAGCTTTTCCCCTATGATGATTTCCCTCAATGCTATAAGATGTCAGGCAGAGAAGCTGGAGGAACATTCTAGGTCCCAGTTTACATGCAGAGGGAGAAAGTGAAACCCTTTTATTCTCAAATATGAAGTAGAAGTCCTTCCCTTCTATCTGGTTCATTCTTGCTCACCTTGCCCATACACCAGTTGGCTTAATCTGTGTGAAGCTCTGGAGGTCAGGAGCAGGGGACTGAGGAAGTTGCCTTAAATTTGGGCAGTCGTGTGGCATTCAGCAGAGATGGCAATGAAATTAATATTCAATAGAAACAAAGTAGAGAGGAGCAAATGTCTGCTAGTAAAACAGATATTTCTATTTTATTTCACTGATTTTACCCTATATTGAACATAATTTTAGACAAGAAATTATGTACTGATTGAGTAAAGTGTTGCTAATCTATTGAAACTTCCATACAGCTATATCTCTCCTGCCTTTGTTCCTCATGTTTTTTTTTTTTTCTTTAACAGAGTGATAGGCTGCTATATATAACAATGACAAATGTATATTTGTGCATAAAGGATAAATAAAAATATGATTTCTCCTAAATATATTTTGATTAGGAAAAGAGGCAAAGAAGAGACTGTGAAGCTCCAAATATTTCTTAAAGGGGCTTTGTTATAAAGAAAGAGAAGGATGAATATGTAGAATAGGAATTTCTCTCTTTACTAATTCTTGCCAGAACAGGCATTTATAGAAAACATATTTATATGTAGAATTAAATATTCTTTAGCTATCGTTCTTTCTGATTCCTTTCTAAAGGAACACATTTTGGGGGAAAGAGCAACAGAAGGTAAAGTGGTTAAGAATATAGAGACATACATAAATAGAGACATGCAATTTAGAGACAGTTTTTATGACTTTATTACTATTATTTTCCCTGTTTTGTATTTAAATATATAAATATGTGTGACTGCAACTCGAATATATTTTATTGGGTAAAATGATGTTTAATTATATGTTGCTGGTCAGCCTGAGGGTAGATTTAATACGTATCTAGGATTTAATTAGAGCATATTTAACTCAAAAATTTTCTCACACTTTTTTTCTTTTAGCTTGAAATAGTTTTTGTTCTCTGTTAAACTAAAAAGCATATAACCATAAAGTTGAAAAGGGGGAAATCATAGTTGTGCTGTATAGGATGGATATTCAACAGTCTATATTTATTTTAAAGTTTAATCAAGCATAAAGAGTAGAGGCTTTTGAAGTGCTAGATTATTTGAAGTATTTAATTATAAAAATACATTTAAAAATATATTTAAAAAAATAAAGTTAATAATAAGGAATTGAAAAAGCATCTTTCACCTGTACACATTTTTATATATTATTATTTATTTAATTTCATTTTTCCGAAAATGTACGTATTGAATTGAGAATTTTCATTATGTTCAGATTCAATATTTTTTCTTTTCTAAATGTTGGAGAAACAGATTCTATCTTTCTGTAGGAATGCTGCTATGAATGGTTGTCTGTTTACTAATTACAGGGCCTGCACATCCCCTGTTTCATCCTTCTTAGAGTTTATCGACTGGTTTATTGACTTTTCTATTTTCAGCTTGTCTGTTCTTTCACATTACTTTGCACCATTTGCAGAATATAAAATTTATTTTTTATTTCACTTCTCAATATCCGCTTTTGTATCAGGCTTTGAAATATAGCAAATGCTTGTCACTGAAACACTTTAAACCTTATAATGAGATAAATTTCACTTTGTTTTTTCTAAATTGAATGGAATATGAGCTGCTTTCAAAGTAAATAATGATATGCAAAGTAGTCAATGGCTTATTGTTTGTACAGATAAAAACATATATATCTATATGATAGTATATAGATAAGAAGACACATTCCCTAAAAATTGGAAGGTATGCCTCAAGGTCCTTTAGACAAGAATATTTTTAATGTTAGGATTTAGTCTTCATCAATATCTGCTATGGATGAAAAATTTAAAAAGATATAACATTTTATAATTTAATATGTCATTTTTATTTCTGTGTAACACAAAAGGAGTTATATAAGTTATATTTTTTCCAAAATTATTTCTTTGATATTATACTTTCACAGCAAGGGAGATGACATAATTCAATGAGTAGGTTTTTTTCTCTTATGACAATATTTACGATTTAAAAAGCCTGAAAGTTGATTCTAAATTGTCAGAGCCTCTCTCATAAGATTGTCATATTATTTTCATATGTTAGGCTATATGTAGTCACTATTTAAAACAAAATATATGCGTGAATTACACATATGGATCACATATCATGACCTATTGGTACAGTCTTGTCAAAAAGGTAAAACTAACAAAGACCTCTTTTTTTTTCACTTTAGATACATATTTCTACACAGAGAAAATTTATAAAGCTATGTCTCCGAAAGCAATTGGCCTCCTCTAAGTATGCTCACAATATGTTTCAAAGTGGCAACCAGATCTTCAGAACTAGATATTAGTGAATGGCAATGCCACAAAGTGATAGCATTCTTTAATTCAGGTTTCTTAGATTATAAACTATATGTGGGTAAGAATTGCTTAATTTGCCTTGATTTTTGTTTTGGGTTACATTTTTAGTTTCTAAAACTAGTACTTGAACATGGTCTGTTCAAATCAATTTGTGTTTCACTAAATAATTAAATACACAAATTAATTGGTGATTAATCTATGCTCTTCTGCCCAATGTTGCTTCTTCTTTATGCACCAAAGCAAAATTTAAAGAGAGTTTTTAGGTATTTTCCTCGCAATAGTCCCTAATGTTATAAAGACAGTGGCGTGCTTTGTCTTAAGGACAGGATGAATACATTTAGGATTTAAAAGCCAGTGAACTCTCTTTAGAGTTTATTTTGATACCCACTATAGGGATAATAGTTTTAAAGGCAAAGTTTAATGCTGCATAATCCAAATATGTTTGGTTTATGTATATATTTGAAAATGCAGGTTCTGTATAATAAAACTGAGATTGATAAGAGTAAAAACTTGAAAAATAGGCTTCATAATGGGGGTCCAAAACCTTAAACTACACCTATTAGATATTAAACCATGAAGGACCAGGTGCCATAGACAAAGGATAGAAAATTATGCAAACTTATTTTAAAGTTAATCTCTTCCCAAATTCTAAAAGCTGCAAGGAGGATGATTTAAGGAGTCTATACTAGCTGGATTCTTGAGAAGTGGTCTAATGTCTCAACCCTTGGACCAAATCCCCAAGTCACTGGTGGAAAAGAACATTCAGCATTTAAGAGCTAGAGATATACATAATACTTAGAGAAGTCCTGCATACAAAATATTGTCTGAGAGGGAGAATAAAAATATAAGCAAAATTCAAGCACAGATTCCATTCCCTGCCCCAGGGCAGTCTGCAAAGTCCAGTACACTCCGGTGCAGTAGAGGAGATTTCTCTAAATCTTTGGATGTCCTCTAAAGAAATGAAAGTACAAGTTACATTAAATAGAGCCCCTAAGGTATTCTAGAATAGGAACAGGCAGTAATAGAGTACTGTAGTTGTCTACCTGAGGAAATAGCAGGTCTGAGGTGTCCATAATGAGTGAGGTACACAGCTTTGAAGAGTAAAGTGTAAATAATTCCACTCAGAGGTCAGTATAGGCAGAGAATAATTATGAGACTACTCACTTCTTTCCATCTTGCCATAAAGAAGATATGTAAACTCAAAAATCCAGGGAGAAATACAAGATAAGTAAGGTGAAGGGAGAGAAACATAAAAACAACGAATTAAACAGGTGGTTATGACTAAAAGAACTCAATTCCAAATGAAATAACATCAAGTTTATCTTTCCTTAATGGGCAATAGTAATTATTTTACAATCAATAACAACCAGATCTTAAGATTTATACTTAGTTGAAGAGAAACAAAGATAGATACTTTCTAACACACCTGATTCAGTAAGTGTAAAGTTTCACACTCATTAAATTTGTAATATGTTGTTAAAAACTCTGTGAGTCCATATTCCAGTCAAAACTATTCTCTAGTTGCATTTAAGAATATAATAGGATCATCTGGAAAGGTTAAAGCCCAGATTGCTGGGCTTGCAAAGTTTCCGATTCAGTAGGCCTGAGGTGGAGACTGAGAATTTGCATTTTTAACAAGTTTAACATTTTGAACACATTTCCAGGTGATACTGATGCTGCTGGTTTAGAACTTCCTCTTGAGCAATTATTGCCTTATATATAACCATAATATATGCTTTTTGGATCAGTTGAACTCTGGTTTTATTGTTGTGCTCACAATTTCATATACCTTGCTTCATAATCCAATATGAAAGAAATAAATGGGCTTTTAAAATGGACTAGTACCAGGTTTATATTTGAAACTGCATTGTTGGTTGGCAGTTCAATGAAAGAACAATGTGTGAGACCAGTAAAATCTGGTCTTCGTACGAAACCGTACTTTCTTAAACTATATATGTGCATTGTCACTCACCCTTCTCAAGTGAAATGACTATGCCTCATAGTTTTAGAGATTATAACAAAGTAAGCATTATTGAAAAGTACAACTTAGTGATCTAAAGGTTGTTTGATTTTTTTCAATATATCTTCTAATTTCTTTGAAATCACAAATAAACCATAATACTGTTGAAATCATGGGATATTATTTGCATCTGCAATGGAAAATAGAATATAGCATGGGTATAGCATAATTTACTCTCATCTTAGGTAATAAAGTATAATTGATGCTAATAAAAGCAAATGTCTGAAGACCATCTGATATATTTAGAGAGGTGGCATGCTATTTTAACTGTGAATGGGCACCTATAGAATGTCTTTTTTACTCCCCTTCCCTTTACTAGTATAGGAAAGATACAGCTATTTCCACTGGGCTCTTATATGTATATTGTTGTTCCACAGTGGGCAGATTTATGCAAATCTATCCCCAAAAGTCCCAGGAAGCTGAGAGGCTAAAGAAAGGGGCTGATATATCCAGTTTGGCAGAAAGAAACATTTTATATCTTCTCTGATAATCTATTGGTCAAAGCAGTCAAAACCTCTCAAGATCGAAGGAGAGGGATGTGAAATTCTTGCTTCATTAATTAAACATTTAATGAATACAATGTCTGTGTCTCAGGTATCAGAGGTGTAAGATGGTAACTCCCCATGCAGTTACCCCCTTCCCCGGACCCAGGACTTATATACCATAGGGAAGGGACATAAGTGATTCAGAAGGTATGTGTAGGACAGTGGAAGTATGATAACATCAAGGTTGTTTTGACCTGAGGGCAGAATGTATGGTAAGTATGTGCTCTTACACAAGGAACAATAGATAAACTGGAAATGTTAGAGGTCATCCTGTAACTGGAGTTAATCAGAAGTCATTAGATTAGCCTCCAAGATAGAATTTCTTCAGCCTCCACAACTGTGAAATACATTTTGCAACTCAGTTACCAAGGTGGAGACTGAAGATGACTTGGTATATGAGTGAGGTAACAAAATGAAAATCCTTCTTGGTTTACAGGTAACTTAAAATCTGGTGTTGTTCACCCTGAACTCCTACTTTGACAACATTGGCCCAAAAGGTAAATCCAACTGATGAACTGAAATATTTTAAAAATGTATTAAATTAACAAAAAAGTGTGTCATTATTAATATATTTATTTGGTAAATTAGATGTTTGGTCCCCTTAATTAAATAGTCATGATACTTTTCTCCTCCTGGATAACTCTACATCATGTGTTTACTTTGATCGGCTTTTCTCATTTTCCATTTCCTAATTTTCTTCCTAAATTATTCACTGTTCGTATGTCTGACTCATGGGTCGCACAAACATACACTTTATGTGTGTGTGTGTGTGTGTGTGTGTGTGTGTGTGTGTGTGTTATATAGAAAATAATTTTTCAGGCTTTATTCTAAGCATATATAAACTAGTTCTGGAAATATTTTTGCATCTTCACATTTAATATTCTTTTATTGCTATTTGGAAGAATTAACTACTCATCTTCTCTATTAAGTCAAAATATTTTGTTCTATTTTATTCTATTTCTACAATTTTATTCTGTTTTGCTTATTTTACCTTTTTACATTATTGGTAATCCTACTGTTAATCATAGTTAACAATTTCAGAAAAGTGTTCCATATTTCTTCACTAGTGTAAATACATGTACAGTTATGTATTACATATTTAGGTCTTATATATCATTAGCTTTATAACTGTTTTATTAATATATACATTAGTATATTAACACTATATTATAAGTAAATTTTACTTTCTTCATTATTAATATATTTAGTAAATTAGGTGTCTGGTCCCTTTAATTAAATTCTCAGGGTTTTCTCTTCTTGGATGACTGCATAATTGTTTACCTGTGTTGGCCTTTCTCATTTTCCATTTCCTAATTTTCTTCCTAACTTACTTAGTATTCATATGACTGACTCATGACTTTCCCTGCTTTTGACATTTGATAAATGAAATTATACTCAAAATTCAGACATCAGCCTTTCACTTTCTTGGTTTACTTAGGGGATAACAGTTATTTCCACTGTAACATTATATTTTCAAAGAGTATCAACAATATCTCTCATCCCAAACGTTCTTCAATGTGTACTTGTCATTGCCCCATAAGGAGCAAGAATCTAACATCCCTCTTCTTCAATTTTGACAAGTTTTCACTGCCTTGACCAATACAATACCAGAGAAGACAGCCATTTATCCTCAAAGGCTAAGTCAAAAACGGCTATCAACTTTCACTTTTTTCCTTTAGAGCATTCACTCTGGAAAAAGCTAGTTGTCATATAAGAAGTCCAAGTGTCCTGAGACTACCATGCTGAAGCATTCACATGGATTTAACATTATCCGCTCCATTCACCCTCCCAGCCTTTACTGCCTGCACATGAGAAATGTGAATGAAGCCATCTTATATCTTTCAGACCACTGCAGCCAGCTAAGTACCACTGAGTAACCTCAGATACTGAGGTGAGTGGCAGAAATATCAGGCTACCATTTTTATCTCAAATAAATTGCTTTCATCTCAAACCCTGTCCAAATTTTTGGCCCATAGAATCTTTGAAAATAATTAAATGGTTATTTGAAGTTGTTTATTGTACAATATTAACTTGAATATCCACATATTCTAAAATTCCCTTTCTACAGGTAAATTTTTAACAGTTTGTTATTCACAGCCCATCTTGTTCTTGTTATGTTCTTCTGATTTTCAAACTTTATATTCTAAATACCAATTAAGCACTGGATGCTTTAACAAAAATAAGAGAGAGGCTCTTTCCTCATGTCATATTTGAAAAATAGTCAATGAAGCAAATACAAAAATATATTGGTTTAGGTCAGTTTTAGAAATAAACAAAGGTATTTGGGAAAACATTGGAATTATAATTAATACACAGTGGAGTCATACAAGGATTGAAAACACACGTATCACTGCCTAAATGTTGAGTTAAAGAGAGTATACCAACTATATTAGTGTGGTGTTAGGCGTTTCGGAGTTAGAACATTCAAATTACAGACAGTAGCATAAATGCATAAGTTTATAAAGGAAATTACAAGTAGATTGATGTTAAAGTTATGAGTTGTGTTAGAGTTATAATTCATAAAGAGGATACAAAAAATATCAGAATAGAAAAAGAGAGAGGCGAGGGTTAGGAAAAAGACCAGATCATGGATATCATGGAATATTGAATTTCCTTTTATAAATAATGGAGTCCCAGATAAGTGTACAGCAATAAATCAGTTCTTTGGAAATTATTGGTAATAGATAATCAGTGTTTTTCAATTATTTTCCAAAGATCAACCAATTATTGACCTGGGCTACAGCTCTGGAATCCAAGAATATATCATTCTAAAATAAAGACTTCAAGCAGCTTGTGTTGGTTCCTTTTTCCTCAATTCCCCACATAGTGATACACCAAGGGCCGGACGTTTATCTGAACATGCAGCAGATTTTGCATTGTAGGAGAGAAATCTCAAAATTATAAGACTCAAAACTTCAATACGGTGGCAGGCACATCTGTCCATGAACATCTCTGGAGCAAATCCTCTCCAAGGAAGAGAAGGAAAGTACTCTAGGTTATTAAAACCCTGGAATGAAAGCAAATGCTTCTGCAGTAGAGGAGAAAGTATCTTAAGGTTATTATCCTTACAATGTATGCAAATGACTCCAGGGGAATCGTTTCTAAACATCCCCAAAGATTATCTCTAATTTCCAAGGGACATTTGCCATTTAATAATACATTCTGAACCAGGAAGGAATGTGAAAAATTTATGGAACACTGTCTCTCAATGGAGTTAATAACAATAGTATTAAAATTACATAATGCACATGTTATTTGGTACACTAATAACCAAAGTGCTTAATGATGTGATAAACATTCTACTTCAAATATATATTTCACTTATTTTCATAACAATCTTATAAAGAAAGCATTATTGTTCTTTCCTTATACCCAAAGTTAAACCAAGACTAACAAAAATTGAACAGTTCTTCAAAGTCATACATTAGTAAGACATAGATCCACGGTGCAATGTCATTTTTCTCAACATCAAAATCTATGTTGTTAAAAATAATACTATATTACTATTGGAGTCTAGGGGAAACCTTTATGGTGCATCTTTTGGGATTTTCTAGTCAAAATGGGTTGTTAGGAAAAACAAGATAATAATTAATAAAGACAAAATGTACAGAAACAATTTTTTTTCTTTTTTTCACTTTTTCTTTTTTTTTTTTTTTTTGAAATGGGGTTTCGCTCTTGCTGCCGAGGCTGGAGCGCAATGGCGCCATCTCGGCTCACTGCAACTTCCGCCTCCCAGATTCAAGAGATTCTCCCGCCTCAGCCTCCAGAGTAGCTGGGATTACATGCATGCACCACCACACCTAGCTATTTTTTTTTTTTTAATTTTTTTATTTTTTTTTTTTATTTTTAGTTGGAACGGGATTTCTCCATGTTGGTCAGGCTGGTCTCGAACTCTCAACCTCAGGTGATCCACCAGACTCGGCCTCCTAAAGTACTGGGATTACAGGCGTGAGCCACTGTGCCCGGCTGAGAAACAATATTTTTATCAGGATAACATCCCTTCATTTAAACAGATTTATTTAAATTATATGACATTGATTTCCTGCTTAGCAATTGATCAATTTTTATAATTCAAATTACATATTATATAAATATTACATTATACCTAGCAAGTTGAAAACTAGGATGTTACCTCAATGCTTTAGCTATTACTTTGTCTTCAATGACTTTTCTTTCAAGGCACGACAAAGGATACTATCTGAATAAGACAGAGTATTTCACCAGATTATTTTCTAAATGTCAACTATGATATATTTGAGATGTCACCTGCTGCTGCTATGGAGTTTCATTTTAACCAAGAACCCCTATTTCTTATACAACTCATACACTTACAGCATTAAGGAAAGTACTGAGTAAGAATCATTCAAAATATTATGGACATCAGACAAGTGTTATCAAACAATTGAAAATCCATTTTCATAAAATGATGCCAATCATTGTCAAAAATGATTGCATTAAATAACAAGTGAAGGTTTGCTATAAGTGTATACAGGAAGTAAATTTCAATGGTTTTATCTTTGATTTCAAAATATTATATTCCATGGTTTATCTTAAATTATTAGAAATATTTTTTAATCCCAAACTGGTGTTGTCTACCCTGTGCATATAAAATTAAAATAGAAGAAAACAAAAATAAAGTTTTTCTTGTTTTTAAAATTACCAAACAAACTCACTATTTCACAATCAAAGTCATACACTTTGGGACATGAATTGCACACTGTTAATTCATGCTCAGGTGCATTGATGGCTCAGCGCCTTCAGCCTCATGCTCAGCAGCACACTAGGTGTGAAATATTACAACATAATTCACAACCTGTCATGTCTTATGGCTTAATTAGGGATGTTTATGATCATGTTATTCATATTGTATCAGTAACAGATGACTAAAAAAAGAGACAAGGGATCATTATATGCAGAATAGCCTCATCATCATCACATAAACTGTAGCTCAAACTGTGGCTTAATTCGGTCTGAAATGGTAACTGAAAAAATAATGAAAATAAGTATCAAAGGAGAGTAACACAGCACAAATGCAGTGTCCAATAATGGGATCCAAGAATATATGTATATATTTCTTCACAGTTTATTTCCTGGGCACTGCATTTGTGGGTATTTATTTAGGTTGGAAAAAGATTAGATTAAATCCCGCAAAAAAAGTCTATATGTTGTTGTAAGGAGAAAATCATTATTCCATCAACACATTACAGGATTATAAACTCAATACATATACTTACAAATTATTTCACTTTCTCTGATGATAATACTAATTAACAATCTATACCTAATATTATATAGATAACATTATCAAGATCATCTAATTCTAATAATTTGTGATCATAATTATCTAGGTCAGACATTTAATATTACCATTAATATTCATTAATATTAGTAATATTAATACATTTTAGAACATACACACATATTTTAAAAGTATTATCAATCCATTTTCTACTATGCATGACAAGTCATCACAAATTTAGGGACTTAAAACAACACAAGTCATTATCTCACAGTTTCTATGATCAGACGTCTAGGCACAACTTGATCGAGTCTTCTGCTAAAAGTATCCTGAGGCTGCAATCAATGTATCTGCTAGACTGCGTTTTCGTCTGGGCTCTCAACTAGAGAAAATTTCATTTTCGAGTTAACTCAGATTGTTGCAAAATGATTTTTTCTTGAATCTGTATTACCAAGACACTAGCCATTTATTGGGTTTTGGCTGGATGTGACCCTCAGCCTCTAAAGGAGTTCCAAATATCCTCTCTATAGGCAGTTTATAACACGTGTCTTTACTTCCTCAAGGCTAACAGAAGTTCTCATATTACTTACCTAAGGCCTACTTTCATATAATATAACCTAATCAAGAGATTTACATTTATTACTTTTGCCATATTCTATTGGTTAGAAACTTGTCATAAGTTCCACCATCACTTAAGGGGAGAGGATTATCAAAAGGCATGGACGTCAAAAGAAAAAATGCTGGGGACAGCGGTCATCTGTTCCACCCATTGCTTCATTTTAATTTTTCCAAAACCTTACAAAGCAGACATTATTATTTCACTTTTATACGTGAGAAAATTCAAGTGCAGAGAGATTTAATTATTTTACTCTGTTTGCACAATTTACGTTTCATAACAAGTGTTATTATCCAAAAGTATTTTCTTCAAAAGTCAATGTTCATTTCAACAGAAAGCTGACTTGACATGAGTGGTTTCCACATCTTAGAGGATCTTGAAAACATCTAAATGTTTCTAAAATCAAATAAACTATTATCTACCTACATTAACTTTTTACTTATATGTTTATTTTTAAAATGGCATATAGAAAAGCTAGAAAATAGGTTCAAGACTTGTTCCAGACAGTCCAGCAGGGAAGGTGTTTTGAATCAAAGTTTGTTTCACAGAGATAAATAACCACAGAAGAAGGAAATTAAAACTTTTGATCCAGTGTGGTGGCTCATGCCTATAATCTCAGCACTTTGGGAGGTCGAAGTGGGAAAATTGCTACAGCACAGGATTTAAAGACCAGCCTGGGTAACATAGTGAAACCTCATCTCTACAAAAAGTCTCAAATAAAAATTAAAGAAAATTAGCTGGGTGTGATGGCACATACCTGTAGTCCCAGGTACTCAAGAGACTGTGGTGGGAGGATCACTTGAACACAGAAGGTTGAAGCTGAAATGAACTGTAATCAAGACAATGTGCTCATGCCTGGGTGACAGAGTGAGACATTGTCTTTAAAAGAATACAAAACAAGCAAACAAATGAACAAACAAAACCAACCAAGCAAATAACCTCTTACAGATCTTGCTTAATGTAAAAAACAACTTCAGTATGACTTCCCAAAGTTCAAGTGAGCTGGCTTGTTGCAAAGAGATAGCTACCATTTACTGGATTCTTACTCTTTTTATGAGACTAAGTTAAATTATTTAAACAAATAATTTCATTTATTTTTAAAAATATCATTTCAATTTTATAGAAAAGGAAACTAAAACTTAGAAGTAAAGTGACTTGGCAAAGATCACATAACTAGTAAATAAGAGCTTTGTTCAGTCCCACCAACCCTGGATGTCTTACTGAGGAATCGTGGGCTCATGGAAGGAGAGCAGGGTAAGGTATTAGTGTTTAAACATTTGACACAGTATCTGTTATGATTCCTACAAAGCTTGTAGAACTGAGTGGAGAAGAAAATACACAATAATAAATGACTCTGACTAGATGGTGAGATACTTGTCACTGTAAAATTTAGGGTCTAATCTGCAGTTTTTGCTGCTATGATTGTCTGCTGCCTGAGTTGGCTCCGTCTTTACTGGAAGGCATGCTGATTTCCAGAAGCAAAGCTGGGGTATGGCAACATTTTACTCTGAGAAGGCTGCAGTGAGGAAAGCTTTCTAGGCCAGAGATATTCTAGAACTGTGGAAATCCAAACACCAGCAGAGTCACCAAAGACTTCTACATTTATGACCATTCTCAGGACATGGTTTTCAGATGTGGGACATAATATAGGATAAAAGAATGCCGAAACCACAACTATAATCAATATTCTAACTGACCTGAATAGACTGACGACTTTGGATACACAGATGATGTGTAGAAGGTGAACACCATAGAGAAGCCATTAGTCAAGACATATTGCCAGGTTTGGTGACTTGTGCCTGCAATCTCAGGAGTAATACTCAGGAGGCTGAGGTAAAAGGATAACTTGAGTCCAGGAGTTTGAGACCAGCCTGTGCAACATAGGAAGATCCTGTCCCCAAAAAAGTTATTTTTTGAGAAAACAAAAAACATAGGGATCACGCTGAACACGTAAATTATACACATTCATGTGGTCAGAAACACTGACTAATCTTGCGTGATTAGTGTCTGACACACTAACTTCTATAAACAAACTGATATCTTTAATATGTGAACTAATTCTTAAACATAAATCACTTCAAACCCAGTGACCCTTCCCCAACACCAGAGGAGCTTCTGATAACTCTGCCTCAGCTATATGGGGAGCTCACTAGGTAGAACTAATGCAATATCCCCAGCTAACCATTGTTTTAAGGGAAGATAATATATACCCGAACTTAATTAAGTAAATTAAAATATGCCTAGAGAAACAGAAGAGTGTTTTATCCTGTTACAGTAGGTAGTCAGACATGAGCAGGACAGGAGAGGCCCCCCCAACACAAGGAATGACAGGCAACCATCCGGTGATGGTCAAATGGTTGTTAAACTCTCTCTCTAAAACAATAATTGCTCACAGCCAACACCAGGAAAAGGCAGTCTCCCAATAGATAGAGAATCCATGAAACTGGTGACCAGTAGCCTCCCAATAAAATCTCAGGTGTTAGGAGAGCGGGCTCAAGCATGCACACTAAGGGTCAAAATAGCAGGGTCTAACTGGTGTATGACATTCTTCTAGAAACACTCAACTGGTAAAGAAATAACGCCTCAAGTAAGAATTGTACAACTTTAATAAACACACTGAGCATGAGCTTAAGATCTCCCTGATTGAAAGAAAGTGCATTTCTTTCACTTTTCTCATTACTTTAAGTAGAATTTGGCCTGCCAGTTACATGCTGGGAAAACTATCATCTTCTTATTTCTAGCTAAAGTCTGAATGGTAACAAGTGGATCAGGCTATGATAGAACCCGGGTGAAGCCATTTTCTCCAAATCCTAATTTAATAGAGAGACTCACAGGCTTCAGTCAGAATTATTCTTGACCCTCAGGTTCATAATACCAGCCATAAAACTAGCTCACAATATAAACATTCACATATTCTAAAAGATTGACCTCATATGACAAGTTCTCTTGCCAGAATGAACCAATAATAAAATTAATATTAAATACAAATTAACATAAAAAAGAAAAATGACCTTCACATTCCACATATTTGAAAACCAAACCTTCACAGCAAGATACACTTTAGATTAAAGATAAAGTGTAGGACTATTTCTACATACAGATAACGGAATGGCATAAAAAATGACACTGGTCAAAATTTTTGCAAGGCACGGAAAATGAAATATTTAGAAAGAGACGCGCAGCTTAAAAAAATGAGAATAGTTGACAGAGATAAAAAAATAGGAAGTAGTTATTTTGTTCTTTTCAAAGACTAAGAAGTAATGAAAGAATTAAGGGCACAACTTAATAAAACAGAAAAAATACCTAATTTATAGATACATTTAGCAATAACACTTTACATTGTTTAAGCACAATTTAAAGTAAGATTTTATGAAAAGATGAACAGGATAGATATACCTATAGCAAAACAAGTCAAGAATGTGGGCAGGGGAAGGGAGAAGAGAAAATTTTCAAATAAAAATGAAGAATAAAAATGATTAGATATACAATACATTTTAAACACTTTAAGAGAATCTAATAATATTTATAATTAAGTATTTTTGTGTGCAGCATATTGTTGGACCACCCATTTTTTACCTAATCTGAAAATATTTGTATTTGAGTGTTTCAATCACTAACATTTAATTTTAAATTGTGTGGTTATGTTTATCTTCTTGCTGTTTACTATTTTTTATTTCACTTTTCATTTTTCTGTACTTTCTGTTTTGATATGGTTATCTTGTTAAATGGCTATTGAAGCTTTGTATTCATTATTAAAATTGTTTTATTCTATTTTATTCTATATTTTAACTTATGTATTTTTAAAAGTTTTTTGTTATATTTTATGCATATGAGCGCTTAGTTTTTGGTTGCAAATGGCTTCTCCCACTCGTTGATTCATCTGTTTGCTCTCTTGTATGTCTTCTCAAAAATAACTCCTATTTTCATGAAGCTGAATTTATCAATTTTATTTGTAGTTAGCATTTCGAGCGTATGCATGTCTTGTTTTTGAAATATTTGCATATGTAAGAATCACTATATGTCATGTTATATTTTATACTTAAGAAGCAAAACATTTACTGTGCTGCTGTAGGTATTTATTTATTTATTTTTCCCTTTTTTAACATTTATTTTTATTTTTATTTTTTTATTTTTTACTTTTTTAATTTTTTATTATCATTACACTTTAAGTTCTAGGGTACATGGGCATAACGTGCAGGTTTGTTACATATGTATACTTGTGCGGTGTTGGTGTGCTGCACCCATCAATTCATCAGCACCCATCAACTCGTCATTTACATCAGGTATAACTCCCAATGCAATCCCTCCCCCTGCCCTCCTCCCCATGATAGGCCCCGGTGTGTGATGTTCCCCTTCCCGAGTCCAAGTGATCCCGTTGTTCAGTTCCCACCTATGAGTGAGAATATATGGTGTTTGGTTTTCTGTTTTTGCGATAGTTTGCTGAGAATGATGGTTTCCAGCTGCATCCATGTCCCTACAAAGGACACAAACTCATCCTTTTTTATGGCTGCATAGTATTCCATGGTGTATATGTGCCACATTTTCTTAATCCAGTCTGTCACAGATGGACATTTGAGTTGATTCCAAGTCTTTGCTATTGTGAATAGTGCCACAATAAACATACGTGTGCATGTGTCTTTATAGCAGCATGATTTATAATCCTTTGGGTATATACACAGTAATGGGATGGCTGAGCCATATGGTATTTCTAGTTCTAGATCCTTGAGGAATCGCCATACTGTTTTCCATAACGGTTGAACTAGTTTACAATCCCACCAATAGTGTAAAAGTGTTCATATTTCTCCACATTCTCTCCAGCACCTGTTGTTTCCTGACTTTTTAATGATTGCCATTCTAACTGGTGTGAGATGGTGTCTCATTGTGGTTTTGATTTGCATTTCTCTGATGGCGAGTGATGATGAGCATTTTTTCATGTGTCTGTTGGCTGCATGAATATCTTCTTTTGAGAAATATTTGTTCATATCCTTTGCCCACTTTTGATGGGGTTGTTTGTTTTTTTCTTGTCAATTTGTTTGAGTTTTTTGTAGGTTCTGGATATTAGCCCTTTGTCAGATGAGTAGATTGCAAAAATTTTCTCCCATTCTGTAGGTGGCCTGTTCACTCTGATGGTAGTTTCTTTTGCTGTGCAGAAGCTCTTTAGTTTAATGAGATCCCATTTGTCAATTTTGGCTTTTGTTGCCATTGCTTTTGGTGTTTTAGACATCATGTCCTTGTCCATGCCTATATCCTGAATGGTATTACCTAGGTTTTCTTCTAGGATTTTTATAGTATTAGGTCTAACATTTAAGTCTCTATTCCATCTTGAATTAATTTTCGAATAAGGAGTAAGGAAAGGATCCAGTTTCAGCTTTCTACTTATGGCTAACCAATTTTCCCAGCACCATTTATTAAATAGGGAATCCTTTCCCGATTTATTCTTTTTCTCAGGTTTGTCAAAGATCAGATGGGTGTAGATGTGTGGTATTATTTCTGAGGACTCTGTTCTGTTCCATTGGTCTATATCTCTGTTTTGGTACCAGTACCATGCTGTTTTGGTTACTGTAGCCTTGTAGTATAGTTTGAAGTCAGGTAGTGTGACGCCTCCAGCTTTGTTATTTTGACTTAGGATTGTCTTGGCAATGCGGGCTCTTTTTTGGTTCCATATGAACCTTAATGCTGTTTTTTCCAATTCTGTGAAGAAACTCATTGGTAGCTTGATGGGGATGGCATTGAATCTTTAAATTACTTTGGGCAGTATGGTCATTTTCACGATATTGATTCTTCTTACCCATGAGCATGGTATGTTCTTCCAATTGTTTGTGTCCTCTTTTATTTTGCTGAGCAGTGGTTTGTAGTTCTCCTTGAAGAGGTCCTTTACATCCCTTGTAAATTGGATTCCTAGGTATTTGATTCTCTTTGAAGCAATTGTGAATGGAAGTTCATTCCTGATTTGTCTCTCTGTTTGTCTGTTACTGGTGTATAAGAATGCTTGTAATTTTTGCACACTGATTTTGTATCCTGAGATTTTGCTGAAGTTGCTTATCAGCTTAAGGACATTTTGGGCTGAGACGATGGGGTTTTCTAAATATACAATCATGTCATCTGCAAACAGGGACAATTTGACTTCTTCTTTTCCTAACTGAATACCCTTGATTTCTTTCTCTTGCCTGATTGCCCTAGCCAGAACTTCCAACACTATGTTGAATAGGATGTGGTGAGAGAGGGCATCCCTGTCTTGTGCCAGTTTTCAAAGGGAATTTTTCCAGTTTTTGCCCATTCAGTATGATATTGGCTGTAGGTTTGTCATAAATAGCTCTCATTATTTTGAGATACGTTCCATCAATACCGAAATTATTGAGCGTTTTTAGCATGAAGGGCTGTTGAATTTTGTCAAAGGCTTTTTCTGCATCTATTGAGATAATAATGTGGTTTTTGTCTTCGGTTCTGTTTATATGCTGGATTACGTTTATTGATTTGAATATGTTGAACCAGCCTTGCACCCAGGGATGAAGCCCACTTGATCATGGTGGATAAGCTTTTTGATGTGCTGCTGGATTCGGTTTGCCAGTATTTTATTGAGGATTTTTGCATCGATGTTCATCAGGGATATTGGTCTAAAATTCTCTTTTTTTGTTGTGTCTCTGCCAGGCTTTGGTATCAAGATGATGTTGGCCTCATAGAATGAGTTAGGGAGGATTCCCTCTTTTTCTATTGATTGGAGTAGTTTCAGAAGGAATGGTACTAGCTCCTCCTTGTACCTCTGGTAGAATTCAACCGTGAATCAGTCTGGTCCTGGACTTTTTTTTGGTTGGTAGGCTATTAATTATTGCCTCAATTTCAGAGCCTGCTATTGGTCTATTCAGGGATTCAGCTTCTTCCTGGATTAGTCTTCGGAGAGTATAAGTGTCCAGGATATTATCCATATCTTCTAGATTTTCTAGTTGATTTGCATAGAGGTGTTTATGGTATTCTCTGATGGTAGTTTGTATTTCTGTGAGGTCAGTGGTGATATCCCCTTTATCAATTTTTATTGCTTCTATTTGATTCTTCTCTCTTTTCTTCTTTATTAGTCTTGCTAGCGGTCTGTCAATTTTGTTGATCTTTTCAAAAAACCAACTCCTGGATTCATTGATTTTTTGGAGGGTTTTTTGTGTCTCCATCTCCTTCAGTTCTGCTCTGATCTTAGTTATTTCTTGGCTTCTGCTTGCTTTTGAATGTGTTTGCTCTTGTTTCTCTAGTTCTTTTAATTTTGATGTTAGAGTGTCAATTTAAGATCTCTCCAGCTTTCTCTTGTGGGCATTTAGTGCTATGAATTTCCCTATACACACTGCTTTAAGTGTGTCCCTGAGATTCCAGTATGTTGTACCCGTGTTCTCATTGGTTTCAAAGAACATCTTTATTTCTGCCTTCATTTCGTTATGTACCCAGTCGTCATTCAGGAGCAGGTTATTCAGTTTCCAGGTAGGTGAGTGATTTTGATTGATTTTCTTAGTCCTGAGTTCTAGTTTGATTGCACTGTGATCTGAGAGACAGTTTGTTATAATTTCTTTTCTTGTACATTTGCTGAGGAGTGCTTTACTTCCAATTATGTGGTCAATTTTGGAATAAGTGCGATGTGGTGCTGAGAAGAATGTATATTCTGTTGATTTGGGGTGGAGAGTTCTGTAGATGTCTATTAGGTCTGCTTGCTGCAGAGATGAGTTCAATTCTTGGATATCCTTGTTAGCTTTCTGTCTCGTTGATCTGTCTAATGTTGACAGTGGGGTGTTGAAGTCTCCCATTATTACTGAATGGGAGTCTAAGTCTCTTTGTAAGTCTCTAAGGACTTACTTTATGAACCTGGGTGCTCCTGTATTGGGCGCATATAGATTTAGGATAGTTAGCTCTTCCTGTTGAATTGATCCCTTTACCATTATGTAATGGTCTTCTTTGTCTCTTTTGATCTTTGATGGTTTAAAGTCTGTTTTATCAGAGACTAGGATTGCAACCCCTGCTTTTTTTTTTGTTTTTTGTTTTTTGTTTTTTGTTTTCCATTTGCTTGGTAGATCTTCCTCCATCCCTTTATTTTGAGCCTATGTATGTCTCTGCATGTGCGATGGGTCTCCTGAATACAGCAGACTGATGGGTCTTGACTCTTTATCCAGTTTGCCAGTCTGTGTCTTTTAATTGGAGCATTTAGTCCATTTACATTGAAGGTTAATATTGTTATGTGTGAACTTGATCCTGCCATTATGATAGTAACTGGCTATTTTGCTCACTAGTTGATGCAGTTTCTTCCTAGCCTCGATGGTCTTTACATTTTGGCATGTTTTTGTAATGGCTGGTACTGGTTGTTCCTTACCACGTTTTGTGCTTCCTTCAGGGTCTCTTGTAAGGCAGGCCTGGTGGTGACAAAATCTCTATGCATTTGCTTATCTGTAAAGGATTTTATTTCTCCTTCACTTATGAAACTTAGTTTGGCTGGATATGAGATTCTGGGTTTAAAATTATTTTCTTTAAGAACTTTGAATATTGGCCCCCACTCTCTTCTGGCTTGTAGAGTTTCTGCCGAGAGATCTGCTGTTAGTCTGATGGGCTTCCCTTTGTGGGTAACCCGACCTTTCTCTCTGGCTGCCCTTAAGATTTTTTCCTTCATTTCAACTTTGGTGAATCTGGCAATTATGCGTCTTGGAGTTGCTCTTCTTGAAGAGTATCTTTGTGGTGTTCTCAGTATTTCCTGAATTTGAATGTTGGCCTTCCCTACTAGGTTGGGGAAGTTCTCCTGGATGATATCCTGAAGAGTGTTTTCCAAGTTGGTTCCCATTTCCCCCTCACTTTCAGGCACCCCCATCAGATATAGATTTGGTCTTTTTACATAGTCCCATACTTCTTGCAGGCTTTGTTCATTTATTTTTCTTCTTTTTTCTCAATATTTCTCTTCTCACTTCATTTCATTCATTTGATCCTCAATTGCTGATACTCTTTCTTCCAGTTGATTGAGTCGGTTACTGAAGCTGGTGCATTTGTCACGTGTTTCTCGTGTCATGGTTTTCATCTCTGTCAGTTCATTTATGGCCTTCTCTGCATTAATTATTCTAGTTATCAATTCTTCCACTCTTTTTCAATATTTTAGTTTCTTTGCGCTGCGTACGTAATTCCTCCTTTAGCTCTGAGAAGTTTGATGGACTGAAGCCTTCTTCTCTCATCTCGTCAAAGTCATTCTCCATCCAGCTTTGATCCATTGCTGGCGATGAGCTGCATTCCTTTGCAGGGGGAGATGCGCTCTTATTTTTTGAATTTCCAGCTTTTCTGCCCTGCTTTTTCCCCATCTTTGTGGTTTTACCTGCCTCTGGTCTTTGATGATGGTGACATACTGATGGGGTTTTGGTGTTGGTGTCCTTCCTGTTTGTTAGTTTTCCTTCTAACAGTCAGGACCCTCAGCTGTAGGTCTGTTGGAGATTGCTTGAGGTCCACTCCATACCCTGTTTGCCCGCGTATCAGCAGCAGAGGCTGCAGAAGATAGAATATTGCCGAACAGCTAGTGTACCTGTCTGATTCTTGCTTTGGAAGCTTCCTCTCAGGGGTGTACTCCACCGTGTGAGGTGTGGGGTGTCGTTCTGCCCCTAGTGGGGGATGTCTCCCAGTTAGGCTACTCAGGGGTCAGGGACCCATTTGAGCAGGCAGTCTGTCCGTTCTCAGATCTCAACCTCCGTGTTGGGAGATCCACTGCTCTCTTCAAAGCTGTCAGACAGAGTCGTTTGTGTCTGCAGAGGTTTCTGCTGCTTTTGTTGTTGTTGTTGTTGTTGTTTAGCTATGCCTTGTCCCCAGAGGTGGAGTCTACAGAGACAGGCAGGCCTCCTTGAGCTGCTGTGAGCTCCACCCAGTTCGAGCTTCCCAGTGGCTTTGTTTACCTACTTAAGCCTCAGCAACGGCGGGCGCCCCTCCCCCAGCCTCACTGCTCCCTTGCTGTTAGATTGCAGACTGCTGTGCTAGCAATGAGGGAGGCTCCGTGGGCAGGCATGGAACCTTCCCGGCCAGGTGTGGGATATAATCTCCTGGTGTCTCCGTTTGCTAAGACCCTTGGTAAAGTGCAGTATTGGGGTGGGAGTTACCCGATTTTCCAGGTGTTGTGTGTCTCACTTCCCCTGGCTAGGAAAAGGGATTCCCTTCCCCTTTGCACTTCCCAGGTGAGGCGATGCCTGGCCCTGCTTCAGCTCTCGGTGTTTGGGCTGCAGCAGCTGACCAGCACCGATTGTCCGGCACTCCCTAGTGAGATGAACCCAGTACCTCAGTTGAAAATGCAGAAATCTCCTGTCTTCTGTGTCACTTGCACTGGGAGCTGGAGACTGGAGCTGTTCCTATTCGGCCATCTTGCTCCTCCCTCCGGTATTTATTTTTTAACATAAAATAGCACATAAGAGACATCATCTCAAAAATTAGCGTCAATTGACAATTAATTGGCTATGATTGGATTTATTTACATAGAACAGTAAAATTCTTAAAATGTAATAAGATCAATCCACTTATTATATCTTATAATGAGGCATAATTTAGCCTAGGTATGATTAGGTTATGAGTTAATTCCTGGGATAAACACACTGAGCATGAGCTTAAGATCTCCCTGATTGCTCTAACTGTATTTCGTTTTTCGCATTGTCAAATATTTGTTAAAATACATTGTACTGTATTATTGAATTATTTTTTATCGTTATTTTAAATAATATATTTTCAGATAATAAAATAAAATAGAAGTTACTGTTTTTTCTACATTAGTATAGTTTTTATGTATATAATATCACAGAAATACATTTATAAACATTTAATGGTTCACATAACTTAAAATGAGGCTTTATTAGAGGAAATTTCACTTTAAGACTGTTATGGCAAAAAGCACCCACAAAAAAAAAAATGAGAATTATAATAGATCATAAAATATCTTAAGCATGAGGTTTAGTAAAACCTGTATTTAAGGAATAATATATATTTCTTAAAAACCTTTTTTTGTGTACTCAAGGAAAATAGATCTTCATACTGATATGTTTGTATTGGTGAAAACGTGAATATCTGCTAGAACCTGCAAGCGAATAGTAGTTACAATCACTATAAATAAAAGTATCTTGTGGTTTTATATGCATCTCCATTTCATTCATTAGCTGGAGTTAAATTTACTGTTTTTTCCAGATCCCAAAGGTCAAATATTATTTATAATGGCAGACGGATATAGTTTACAAGCAGATTACTCTGAAGTCCTTTGTGAAAGTAAGAAACTGTTTTATTTGTCCCTTCTAATAAATATGCTTTTAATTTCCTTAAAATGTTTGAAAAATCATTACATATATTTTAATAAAAATAACTAGTTGGCAAGACACTGTTCCTTTAAAATGTTTGAGTAAACTAATATTCATTTAAAAATTACTAGTTCGAAGATTGAATAATTTTATTTAACTCTGTTAGTCATTATTCATCCATTTATTCAATACATCTTTAGTGAGCACATTACTGGAGTTGGCACTGTAATATACTGTATATATAGTAGTGAATAAGTCTGACATTCTCCTTTGTTTTGAGGAAAATTATCTCTCTTGTTTTTACCACGTTTTTCTCTTATAAGTGGCTTCTTATATATGTTCTTTATTTAATATTTTACATTTGGAAAGTCTTCTTTTTCCTGATTTAGTATTATGAAAATACTAATTGATGATTTTTAAGAGTGGAACTGTTTCATATCATTTGTGGGGTCATGTAGATACATATTCTGTCTCCAGGAATTTAATCTCTAATGGTGTTTCATCATAAGTCACATAAGTGAATGAATTTCTAATAGAAAAATTAAAATAGTGAACATGTTTGCTCCAAACATTATGATTGTTTATTGTTTCTCTTGTTGACTTAAACACTAAATCAAAGCAATTATGTAGGAAACTAAGGAGAAAAAACCATTTTTTCCATATGTGAGAAGATAAGGATAGTTAAAAAATCAAAATATCACCTTTGAATGAATCAATAAAAATGTTTCTCTATATTGATTAAACATACTTGACAGTTTTTTCAATGCTTTAAATTACTGTACTGATAAATTTCATTATGTTTTAATTTAGAAAACCCCAGATACATGTAACATAGTTGGTAACATACTATGTAAGAAAAAACTGCTTTTTTTCTGTAGTAATTTGTTTTTAAAGATCAAGTATCTATAATTTCAAAGTAAAGATGATTTTTCTTATTTAAATATAAAGATATATTTATATAATCTATCATATACATATATAATTATTTTAAGGAAAAGATACAGATTTTAGTTATAGTTAGCACCAGGAGGAAAAAGAGCAATACCCAAATTCTTTATTGTGTCATTAACTTATCTGTAGGCATCAATAAGACCTTTCAAAAATTTTATTTCCCAAATTACAAATGTGCAAGGCAGGCCTCTTAACAACCTCTTGTCACATTAGACTCAATGGCTGAATTACAGTATAACATGATCTGTTTATAATCAACTCCCTTATGGATTGAAAATGTTTGTAAAAAGGTTTGAAATAAAAGTAGTTTCATGTTTGCAACTTCATGCTTTCTTTTTACTTTTTCTTTCCTATAGTCACGCTCTTTTCTCTGCATTTGCAGATTCTGTCATACCATTATGACAAGAATATAAATATTAATGATTTAGCCTGTCGAAAGAATTACAGAGCAGAGGATTCAAATTAGTGTCTTATCAATTTATTCAGAACTGATAACCAATCACACAAGTTATATTACTTCAAAACTCCTACTAATATAGGTTTATTTTAATACATTTTTAAAACTCCATCTCAATCTTCAATTTTGCTTTATCCACTTAGAAGCTGTTCAATACTATACCCTTATAATAAATGCCTTTTACAACTTTACATTTATGTCAGCAGAGTTCATATAATCATTCTTCCAACACCTATCTTTTTATATTGTTAGTCTTTTATAAAAGAAAAAAGTATGTCATGTATTAATATAATATAACCAAAACTTTTTTCAAAAATGTTATTTTCTATTGCAAAGTTTAATTTAATAAACATTGTCACTGTAACACAATTTTTTCCATTTTCATATTAAGAGGTCAGTTGGAATAACAGACACTGGGATTTTTAGCACAGTATGAAAAGAATTAATTTTACATCTTCAATTAAGACCAATTAGAGTTGTACTTTCTCTGGCTTGCACACCATGAAAGAACTCTACCAAAATGTCTAATGAGCATAGACAGTTCATTAATGTTAAATTTGGTCTCCATGTCTGTTTTCATCTCCTGTGGTGTTTTGTGGGTTCCTAAAAACTCCTGGAAATTGTGTATTAGAGATGTATTACATCTAATAACATCATTTATAGGGATTTTAAATATTAAACAATACATTAATAGGTTAGCATTACTTATATTCCTAGAATGTAGTAAAACATTTCAGAAAGTTTTGGATTTAATGATTTGATAAAATGAAACTTAATAAATTCTTTACCCTAAATCTTTTATTCAGGAAATCATTACTATGCTGCACTAAAATGAGTCTAAAAGGCTCCATGTAGTTTTTAAAAGGATTAAAAAGCTCTATGTAGTTTTTAAAAGGATTAAAAACTGTATTTCTATTAACAATTATTATATTTGTTGTATATATATTATACAATATAGAGAATCTTATTACTTCACATTTTCAACGTGCTTTACTCTGTGGCATGTACATGTAAATAGTATGTTTCACATTGAAAAGCACTTTGAATCTATGCAAATTTGATCCAAAATAGAAATTATGGGAATCAGTAAGCTGATAAATGTGAAATTTAATGTTATTTTCTTATACAGAAATGAGTTATGTTTGATAAAATTGTCAGTGTACATCTGTTTAAAACTGTGTAAATATTTCTTTCATTAAAAAAGAAATATTTTTGAGACAGTCAAGGCATTAAATGGAACAAAACATTTTAGATTAAAACAAATATTTTTATTTGAACTACTTGACTACTCCCTGTAGAAATGGCTTTAGAATTGTTATATGAACATTACACTTAAATGCAGGTAAAACTTCAACCAAAATGTTAGCCACAATTAAAAATGGCTTTTTTTAATTGTAGAAATGGCTTTAGAATTGTTATATGAACATTACACTTAAATGCAGGTAAAACTTCAACCAAAATGTTAGCCACAATTAAAAATACCAAATAAATACCAACTGGCCTAGAAAAATGCCACTGATCTTAAATTTTGGCATGCAATTATGTTAAGATACACAAATATATGGTCAGTTAAATTGCACAAATGTAAAGTATTTAAAAATGCCAAGTCTTCAACAAACGTGTCAAAGAAACCTTGTATCTATTAAGAAAAACAATGTAAGATAAACAATGTACTTTAGCCCATACCTCACATCATAAAAAAAAGTTCACACTGTATTGAGCATTTACCTATGATGCACTTAACAAAAAAAGGGAAAGAAAAGATAAATAAGACTTCATAAATATTAAAACTGACTTAGAAGCCACCATTAAGTACATAAAATTGAAAGCTATAGATTGAGAGAAAATATTTTAATATACGTCTATATAAACATATGTGTGTGGGAAAACATGTGTAATATATTTGTACAAATAAACAGTAAGAAGATAACACAGTGTGTGTGTGTGTGTGTGTGTGTGTGTGTGTGTGTGTGTGTGTTGAGATGGGGATTTGCTCTTGTCACCCAGGCTGGAGTGCAGTGGTGTGATCTTGGCTCACTGCAATATCTGCCTCCCAGATTCAAGCAATTCTCCTGCCTCAGTATCCCGAGTAATAGGGATTACAGGCACATGCCACCACACCCAGCTAAGTTTTTGTATTTTTAGTAGAGACAGGGTTTCGCCATATTGGCCAGGCTAGTCTCAAACTCCTGGTCTCAAATGATACACCTACCTTGGCCTCCCAAAGTGCCGGGATTACAGACATGAGCCATGCATCCCGCTTAACACAGTTTTTTGTTTGTTTGTTTTTTGTTTTTTTATGGGCAACATATTGGAAGACACTTTGCAAAGTCATATGTACCAATAATGAAGAAGCACATGAAAAGTTGTTCAATATTGCTTTTCATCAGGGAAATGCAAATTAAAACTACCATTAGATATAACTTCACATCCACTAGGAAGGTTATAATTAAAGTGACAAAATATTGGAGAGGAAGACTAAATGGAACTCTCATACTTTGTCAGTAGAATATGAAATGATAGAGCCACTTTGGAATTTAGCTGAAAGCTTCCTAGAAAAGATCAATATACTCCTATTTTATATTACTTTATGTGAGGCAGTCATTCTACTTCCAGGTATTTACTTAAAAGATATGAAAACATGTCCATAAGGAGGTGAATACAAGAATATTTGATGCAGTTTTATTCAAAAGAAACAAAAACTAGAAACAATCCACATGTCTATTAACAGAAGAGTGAGTAAGAAATTATCACATATCACTTCAAGGAAATTATACTTAACAATAATTAACAAAATATAATGACACCTCATGAATTACTCTCAGGAAAATTATTTTAAGAAAAAGAAGCAGACACAAAAAAGCCCATACAAAACGATTTAATTTAAATGAACTTCAAGAAAAAGGCAACCTAATTTGCAGAGATAGAAATAAGAATCACTGACTAGAAAGGCTCACAGAAGGGGCTGGTTAAAAGGAATAAAATAAATTTCTAAAGTGATGAACTTGTCTATATCTTATTGGGGTGTTGATAGGTGTATATTTGCCAAAATTCATCAAACTGTACATTTATGAACTGTACAACTTACCCATATAATTATATAGCACCAATACAATGATGTATAACATGTTATTTAACATTATGTTCCTGTGTAGTTTTGTATATAGTAGAGTGTTAATAGCTATAAAATATCTGATATTATGCCTTACTTTGAACTTAAGTAGCTTGCCTGCCACTATGTTATTGATGGTGGCAGAAGAATTGAGCTTCCTGTGTTAGAGTCAGATACTTTTATTAGTTATGTTACAAGAGGCAGAACCAACCGTATGCCTGCATCAGTTCCCTTAAGACCCAAGTCCCATAGAAGCAATGTGGAGTGGCCCAGATGGGTGCTGCACATAAACAATGGGTTTGTGTTACAGCTAAGGAATCCTGAGTTTAGGAAACCCTTAATTGCGTAAGTAAATTTCTAGTAAACTTGTTCAAATATCATTCCACAGAGATAATATATGTATGGTTCTATTGAGGGATTATATCTACTTCCTGCCCTGAAGGAAAGTACTGTGTCTATCTTCCAAGGCTGTTCTCTATGCAAATATTCTGGAAAAGAGATCAGGAAAAAATTTATATTAGTCATGTGGAAAGGTTATGAAAATACATACAGGATGCTTAAGTACATATTACTAAGTGAAAGAAGCCAATCTGTAAAAGGCTGCATGCTATATGATTCCATCTACGACTTTCTGGAAAAGCCAAAATTATATACACAGTAAAACAATCAGTGGTTGTCAGGGTTTGGATGGGAAAGAGAGATCAACAGTCAGACACAGAGAATTTTCAGGGCACTAAAATTACTCTATGTAGTACTATAATGATGGACATGTTTCATTGTATATTTGTCCAAGCTTATAGAACATACAACACCAAGAATAAACCCTAATGTAAGCTAGAGACTTTGGGTGATAATGATGTGTGAACATAGGTTCAATTGTCACAAGTGTTCCACTCCGGTACAATCCCCTCAATTTTGCTGTGAACCTAAAACTGCTCTAAAAAAATAAATCCTATTTTTTAAAAGTTAAGAAATACACTACAGAAAAGGAGCAGAATTGGGAAGATGGTAGCCAAGGGATATAAAATTTCAGTTAGACAGGAGGGGTAAGTTCAATAGATCTATCGCATGACATGCTATGACTATAGTTAATAACAATGAACTGCATACTTGAAAATTACTAAGAATAGATTTTAAGTGTTCTCACCTCAAAAAAAATTTTAAAAAAGAAAAATAAAAGGAAACACATTGATATTTAATAGCTTGTATTTTAAAAGGGTGTATCATGCTTATTCATTGAGAAAATATATGAGAGGGAGAGAAAGACAGAAACAACACAAACACCTTGTTGTGGTAGATAAGAAAGAGAAGAAGATCGTAAAATAGGTCTTCTATCATTAAATGAAATGACTCCTTATCAACCCCCTGTAACAAAATAAAAACTGAAACTATATACTATCTATATAGAAAAAAAAACAAACAAAAAAATACCAGACGACAAAAAAGTAATACATGTCATGGTCCACACATGTATTACATGGAAGGTCTCTCAGCTTTGGGGTAGATGAATATATATATATATATATATATATACACACACACACACACACACACACACACACACAAACACACACATTTATATTTGGGTAATATACGTAAGATTTCAGAAAAACTTTTTAGAATGTTAGATAACTAAAATAGGCTTTTCTAATTAAGCATAATTTTTCATTGGTTCATTCTGTTCAGAAAAAATATAAAAAGGAGAAGCATTTGGCGTATAGGTGATTAACTCTCAAAACATTGTCCCCAACTCTAAATTTTGGTTCTATGTTGGGTCAGCTTTTCACTACAAATGCAGTTGTGAATCTTTGTTTATTAAATATTTATTGCATAAATATCCTATCAAGTTGTAGTCTCTGGGCTTTGGATTGTGAACTCTGTTCTGGCTGGAGTCACAATATCACTTTGAGATCACCATCTCCATTAGCACTTCTGTATTTCTTACTTAAGAAAATCTGAGGTAGAAAAAATTGAATGGGGGATCCCTTGCATCCTCCACTGGCCCATGGATCTCAGGAGGTATTCAGGTGTATTCTACTGGGGATAGGGTTATGTAAATCACAATGCCAAAGAAAAAAATTGTAATTGCCTGGTTGGGTTCTTCTTGCTTGCTGCATAGATAGAGCTGATTTACTGAAACAGCAGTATTGCAGCTGAGAAAGAGTTTAATAAATACAAAGCCAAGTGGAATTGCAACAGTTTATTACTCAAATCAGCCTCTCCAAGAACTCAGAGGCCAGTGTTTTTATGGCTAATGTGGTGAGTAGGGGGCTAGGGAAAATGTGCTGCTGATTAGCTGGAATGAAGTCATAGAAGTGTGGAAAACACTCCTCATGTGCCAAGTCAACCTCTCAATTTAGCCACAGGACCAACTGAGTCATGAATCACAACTCTGGGTGGAGTTGCTCATCAGGATGTAAAAGCCTGAAAAACATCTCAAAAGATCAATCTTAGGTTTTACAATAGTGATGTTAGCCATAGGAGCAATTGGGAAAGATACAAATCCTGTGACCTCCAGAAAAATGGCTGAACTGTATTTACATTTCACCAGAATGCAGGCTCCTCCCATAATCCTAATCTCATAGCGTTTCATTAGTTTTACAAGGTTTTAGTCCCTGGGCAAGGAGAGGTTAGTTTTAGGGAGGAACTCTTATCATCCTTGTTTCAAAGTTAAACTATAAACTAAATTCCTCCCATGGTTAACTTGTCCTATGTCCAGGAAATAGTGAGGACAGCCAGTCTTTGAGGTTGGAAGTAAGACTGATTCAGCTATGCTAAAATTCTCTCACTATCATAATCTTGGCAAAGGTAGTTTCGAGACAATGAACTAACAAAAAACTATCTACTTAAAGGTTCCAGGAAGGAACTTTTCAGTAGCATCACTGAGAAAAAAGGACAGTGGTTCTGTCATTCACGAAGTTGGTACGATGAAATTTTTCAGGGTGACAGTGGCAATGACTTCTGTAAAGGGCACAATAGTCTCACTATGCATATGCCGCAGGCATTCACTGTCTACTGAGCTGTGAAAGGAACTACTGGCAGGAGAGCTCTATGGAGATGATGCCACTTCACATTTAAAAACCTTTCCATTTTGCATCGTCACCCTGAGGAAAAATCCAGACTAAAGCTAAGGTATATTCCACACTTAACTCACATTCCTTTTCTTTTTCTTTCTGCTTATGCTCTGGATATGGCAAACACTTTGCAATTCTTGAAGGAAAGGGTGTTTTCTGTATCTCAAGGTATTAATCTATGTATTCATGTTGTTACACATTGTATAACAATTCCTTGTCCATCTCTTCCCACAGTTTGTAAGCTCTTTCAGAAAAGGGACTATCTTTGTTGCTTTTATAGCATGACTACATGGCATATCACAGCAGTTATTATAAACATTATTCATTAATTTAGTGAATTAATTTTCAATTGAAACAAATATGTATTTTAAATTAGGAACATTATTGCTAGATTTATATGCTCTACTAAAAGAGTTGTAATAACTGCCCAAATTACAGGAAGAATGCTGAGGCTTTCTCTAGAACACAAACTTGTGCATTCATTATGACAATTGGGCCCCTCTTACACTTGGTTCTAATTAAAACACTATTATGTGTACTTGGCACTGAGCTTTTACCAAGAACTAATTTTATTTTTGACCAGTAGAAAACAGAAGAAAACATCAGTCTTAAAAACTGATTAAATCTTGATAAACAATTATCAAACTATTTGAATAAAACGAACAGCTATAAGATGAGTTAAATAAATATTGATTTTTTTTTTTAAATCCTCTAGTTCCACTGTAGCAGGGGGGTATGTTCTAAAGTCTTGTCTTCCATCAGATTTTGCTATGTATAAAAATTTTTAGGCTGGACGCGGTGGCTGACCCCCATAATCCCAGCACTTTGGGAGGCCGAGGTGGTCCAATCACGAAGTCAGGAGATTGACCTGGCTAACACGGTGAAACCCGTCTCTACTAAAAATACAAAAAAATTAGCCGGGCGAGGTGGCGGGCACCTGTAGTCCCAGTTGCTTGGGAGGCTGAGGCAGGAGAATGGCGTGAACCCAGGAGGCAGAGCTTGCAGTGAGCCGAGATCGGGCCACTGCACTCCAGCCTGGGCCACAGAGCGATACTCTGTCTCAAAAAACAAACAAACGGAAAAAATCTTTAATATCAAGAATGCAAAAAGAGAACAATCCAAGTAGTTAACATAAGCCAGTTGTTGAGAAGCACCTAGATTTAAATGTTTTCTCCTGTATTCTAGTTGGAATAGGTGACGGAGTTATTCATTAAGATCTTGATTCCTGAGTTTGTCGATGTTTTTATATCGTTCATGCAAGGATGGCAATGCTTATGTGGTCTTTTTCACCAAACACATTTTTGAATAATACTTATTCACCATTGAAAAATTATTTCTAGCATTTCTAACATTAAATAAAAAATCTTCTGGTTCATATTAAGGGAATGATGATTGAAAGGTTTGCCATAGCTATTGATGCAGTGTGCATTTATTAATAGGACTCTTCAAATACTAATTACTTACTTCTAAGGTTGGAGGCAATTAGCTTAAATTCACATATGCAGATATTTTAGAATAAATAGAACTAAATTTCAGATTTGTAAATATTTGACCAAGAGATTAGAGGTAAAAATTTCAATCTTGAAGACCACCTAGGATCACTAGAAAGTATATTCTTCTCCCCTCATCTCCTTTGTCTCCAAGTCCTCTAGAGCCATCTTTTAATTGTATGCTTTTGTGGCCATATATTTCTAGCAAAGGATCCTTTCCTTCAGCTTCCTACCATCACAGTATTTACTCCCAGCTAGTGTTTTATCTTAGTACTTCAATATGTATACCCTCATCTTAAGAAGACAAATGAATAAATACAACAATATACAATTGATTAAAAATCGGCTTCTGAATTATATTTATTCTCTATTAGGTTTGGGGTTATAATGGGATGGTTGCTGAGGTTGCGGTTGCTGTTTACCATAGCCTTTTTTTTTTTTTTTTTTTATGTGACTTAGATTTTACTTTCTTCTGAAACCTGCTGATAAGGGAATAATGACAGTCTCCACTAGGAGGATATATATCCTAAATCAATTCCCATTGTAAAGTCAAATAAAAAGCATAAGAAAAAGCAAAACTTATATGTACCATTACTTATACAGGCATACCTCAGAAATATTGTGGCTTTAGTTCCAGACCACTGCAGTAAAGTGAATATATAGATAAAGCTAGTATCACAATAAACTGAGTGACACACATTTTTTGGTTTCCCAGCACTTATAAAAGTTATGTTTATACTACGCTGTAGCCTAACAAATGTACAACATCATTATGTCTAAAAAAAAAAAAAAAATACTTAATTAAAAAAATTTTTTTTTGCTAAATAATGCTAACAATCATCTAATCCCTTAGTGTTTACTAATCATTTTGCTGGTGGAGAAAATTACCTTAATGTTGCTGGCTGCTGATTGATCAAGGTGGTGGTTACTGCAGATTGGGGTGACTATGGTGATTTTTTTAAATAAAACAATAATGAAGTTTTCTGCTATTGATTCTTTTTTTTTTTTTTTTTTTTTGAGACGGAGTCTTGCTCTGCCACCCAGGCTGGAGTGCAGTGGCCGGATCTCAGCTCACTGCAAGCTCCGCCTCCCGGGTTCACTCCATTCTACTGTCTCAGCCTCCCGAGTAGCTGGGACTACAGGCGCCCGCCTCATCGCCCGGCTAGTTTTTTGTATTTTTTAGTAGAGACGGGGTTTCACCGTATTAGCCAGGATGGTCTCGATCTCCTGACCTCATGATCCACCCGTCTCGGCCTCCCAAAGTGCTGGGATTACAGGCTTGAGCCACCGCGCCCGGCCTCTGCTATTGATTCTTTTATGAAAGATTTCTTTTTAGCATGTGATGTTTGATAGCCATAGTAGAACTTCTTTCAAAATTGAAGTCAAACTCTGCTCAAACCCTCACAAACCCTGTTGATGATTTATCAATTAAATTCATGGAATATTCTAAATCCTTTGTTGTTAAAATCATTTTAACAACGTTCACAGCAACTTCACCAAAAGTAGAGTCTATCTCAAGAAACCACTTTGCTTGCTCATTCAAAAGAAGCCATTCCTCAGCAGTTCAAGATTTTTATCATGAGATTATAGCAAATCAGGCACATCTACAGCCTCCACTTCAATTTCTATTTATTTTGCTTTTCCATGGCATATGCAGTTATTTTCTGCACTGGAGTCTTGAACCTCTCAAAGTTATCGATGAGGGCTGGAATCAACTTCTTCCAAATTGCTGTTATTGTTGTTATATTGACTTCATCTTACGAATTATGAATATTCCTAATGCATCAAGAATGGTCAATCATTTCCCAAGGTATTCAAATTACTTTGCCCAGTTCATTAGAGGACTCACTATCTATGGCAGCTGTAACTTTGTAATATGTATTTTTTTTTTTTTTTTTTTTTTTTTTAGATGGAATTTCCTTCTATTGTTCAGAATGGAGTGTAGTGGCACAATCTTGGCTTACTGCAACCTCTGCCTCCAGGGCTGAAGTGATTTTCCTGCCTCAGCCTCCTGAGAAGCTGGGACTACAGGCACACACTACCAAACCAGGACAGTTTTGTTTGGATTTTTAGTAGAGATGGAGTTTCACCATATTGGCCAGGCTGATCTTGAACTCCTGACCTTGTGATCCACGTGCCTCGGCCTCCCAAAGTGCTGGGATTACAGGCATGAGCCACCGCTCCCAGCCTATAAAATGTATTTTTTAAATAATAAGACATGAAAGGCAAAATTACTCATTGATCCATGGCTTCATAATGAACGTTGTGTTTTGTACTACTTGCCTGCACATCTCATCAGAGCTCTTGAGTGACCAGGTGCTTTGTCAGTGAACAGTAACATTTTCAATTTTTTTTTTTTTTTTCTGAGAAATAAGTCTCAGAAATGGGCTTAAAATATTCACTAAAACATCCTGTAAGCAGATTTGCTGTCATTCCGTCTTTGTTGTTTCAGTTATAGTGCACAGGCAGAGTAGATGTAGCATAATTCTTAAGAAACTCAGGATTTTAAGTTGAAGCCAAATAAGCATTGGCTTCAACTTGAAATCATTAGCTACATTATTCCTTAGCAAGAGAGCTAGCTTATCCTTTAAAGCATTGAAACCGAGCACTGACTTTTTCTCTCTAGCTATGTAAGTCCTACATGGCATATTCTTCTAATAGAAGGCTATTCTGTCTATGTTGAAAATCCATTGGTTTGTGAAGCCACCTTCCTCAATTATCTTAGCTAGATCTTCTGCATAACTTGCTGCATCCTTTACATCAGCACTGCCTGCTTCACCTTCTATTTCTGTTACCAGCAGCAAACCCATATGGGTGTATAGCAATCTCCATTCTTGCCTCCTCAGAAGAAATAATTTGACTAAGGAACATACGGCAGAAGGAGAGACAGAGGCACGTTTGAGAACAGGAGTGAAAGTTTAATAAAACATTTTAGAGTAGGAATGAAAAGAAAGTACACTTGGAAGAGGGCCAAAGGGGTAACTTGAAAGACAAGCGCACGATTTGACCTTTTGACTCAGGGTTTTATGTGTTGGCATACTTCCAGGGTCTTGTGTTCTTTCTCCCCTGATTCTTCCCTTGGGATGGGCTATCAACATGGGTCGATTGGGAGAGGAGCATGCGCAGTGTGTTTACTGGATATGTATGATTGTTCACTTGAGGCATTCCTCCCTTACCAGCTGAATGTCCCTAGGAGGTCATATACCAGTTAAATGCCACCATTTTGCCTCCCAGTATGCATGTGTGAGCCCACTCACCCAACTCCTGAAATCTTACTGGGAAACAGCTTCAGTTGTTTCTATTTGCTGGAGGACTGCCTTTCCGTGGTGCTGGCCATAACTAATTATTATTTTATACAGACGGTTAACAATAGCCTGACCATCAGTTGTTGGTCTCCTGACATTCCTGGTGTATGTGTGGTTGGTGGAGCCCTCTTCTGCTCTGCTCATGTCTGACTAGCTACCTACTGTATTATGTTTATGTCACAAAGACAGCTTATTTTCCTGAACCTACTGAACTATCTGTTTCAAACTTCTGCAGCTTCCTCACCTCCCTGTCTTCATGAAATTGAAGAGAGTTCTGACCATCCTCTGGGTTAGACTTTGACTTAAGAGAGTTCTAGCCTTGCTCTAGTGTTGTGGCTGGTTTGATCCTCTATCCAGACTACTACAAGTTTCTCCATATCAGCAATAAGTCTATTTCGCTTACTTATTTGTGAGTTCATTGCAGTAGTACTTTATTTCCTTTAATAACTTTTTCTTTGTATTCACAATTTGTCTAACTGTTGGTTCAAAAGACCTAGCTCTCAGGCTGCCATGTCTTTTGATGACATCCCTTCCTCACTAAGCTTAATCATTTCTAGATTTTGATTTAATGTGAGAGACATAAGGCTCTTCCTTTCACTTGAACACTAGAGGCAATTGTAGGGTAATTAATTGACCCAATTTCAATATTGTTGTACCTTAAAGAATAAAGAGGCCTGAGGAAAAAGTGAGAGATAGGGGAGTGGACAGTTAGTGGGACAGTAAGAAGAGACACATTTATCAATTAAGTTTTCAGTCCTATATGAATACAGTTCATAGCATCCCACAACAATTACAGTAGCATCATCAAAGGTCACTGATCACAGACCACCATAACTGATACAATATTAATGAAAAAGTCTAAAATATTATGAGAATCACCAAAACATGACACAAGGACACAAAATGAACACATTCTGTTGGAAAAATGGTGCTGATAGACGTATTAAATGCAGGATTGCCACAAACCTTCAATTAAAAATATATATATATATATATATCTGAAAAGCACAACAAAGCAAAGCACAATAAAATGAGGAATGCCTGTGCTTGAAAGAGCTAGGACCACATCGACTTCCTAGAAGACATGACAATCCAAAAAATAAATTTTCTTATTAAAATAGAAGAATAAAGAATTGTAATAGTAATATAATCATGGTAATGTGGGGGCCATTACCATCGACCCCCTAAAGCTTCACTGAAAAATCACTGGCATGTTTGATTCATAAGAGAAAAAGTATACAATTTTATTTAACATTTATACACAAGTGCCTTCGGGATGAAGACCCAACTATCATGGATGCCACTGGCTGGGGCCAGTGTTGCTGGTGGCAAAAGAATTTACCAAAGAAGACGTGGGGAAAGAAAGGTAGATTTATTAGAGAGAAAGTATACTGCAGGGAAGCAACAGGCAGCGCAGCATAAAAGAGGCTGTTTGCAAAGAGGCAGGGGCTGGAGCAGCGTGACCTGATACTGAGTTGTACTGGAGGGGCTACTTTCAGATAATGTGTGCAGATAAGGTGGTGCTGCTGGGGCTGGGAGGTATTTGGGAACAGGATATCATGCCAGTGGGTTGTCTGTGATTAGCTCTTTTCTAAACAAACCAATGTTCTCCCCACATCTGATATCCCTTGCTGTTGTTGCTTAGCGATCTTATCAGGACTCCACACCAACATTCTAATGAGTTACAGAAGTATATACCATTCTGAGGTTACAAAAAGAAAGGTGGCTTGGATTCTGGTACAATGGGTTCTAGGAGGAGGCAGAAAAGGAATTCTATTGAGAGGCAACAAATTATTGTTAGAGAGAATAATTGGACTCAGGAACAGAGATTAACTTGTAAATAGTTTTCGATGTATGATCTTTGGAGATAGTAAAAGTTGCTGCTAAGGTGTGATCAAATCTTGTCTTTTTTTTCTGCAATAGATAATGTGATAACAGGGATGGAGAACAATTGTTCTTCTTAGTGGGTTTGGATCTTAGGCAGATAAAGGAACTTAAACTCCTTTGGGAGAGACAGTGGGGACTGGTGGTGGGGGCATTGGTCAGTGGGTAAGGGAGACCCTGAGGCTTCTCTAGTTTAACATGTCAAAATGCCAGATTTTGGGGTACTGATTTCAGAGCCCCAAAAGCAACAAGTACCAGATCCTGAAAGACAGGAATACATATTTGTGAAAGTGCCCATACTCAATTCACACTGAAAAGCAGAAGTGTATTGCTGACATCCTAGAATTGACAGTGACCAAACATGAGCTGTGGTGCTTGTCTTAGTTATTCAGGCTTCTGTAACAAAATGTCAGTAAGTCTGTGGCTTATAAACAACAGAAATTGGTCAGGCATGGTGGCTCACATCTGTAATCACAGCACTTTGGGAGGTTGACGTGGGTGGATCACTTGAAGTCAGGTGTTTGAGACCAGCCTGGCCAACATGGTGAAACTCTGTCTCTATTAAAAATACAAAAATTAGCCGGGGGTGGTGGTGTGCACTAGTAGTCCCACCTACTTGGGAGGCTGATGTAGGAGAATTGTTTGAACTGGGGAGGCAGAGGTTGCAGTGAGCTGAGATTGTGCCACTGCCCTCCAGCCTGGGTGACAGAGCAAGACTCTGTCTGAAAAAAACAAACAAAAAAAAAACCCAAACAAACAAAAAACAGAAATTTATTTCTCACTATTTTGGAGGTTGGAAGTCCAAGATGAGACTTTTTTTTTTTTTTTTTTTTTTTTTTTTTTTTGAGACGGAGTTTCACTCTTGTTGCCCAGGCTGGGGTGCAATGGCATGATCTCGGCTCACCACAACCTCTGCCTCCTAAGTTCAAGCGATTCTTCTGCATCAGTCTCCTTACTAGCTGGGATTACAGGCGTGCACCACCACACCTGGGTAATATTTATTGTAATTTTAGTAGAGATGGGGGTTTCTCCATGTTAGTCAAACTGGTCTCGAACTCCCAACCTCAGGTGATCCACCCGCCTCAGCCTCCCAAAGTGCTAGGATTACAGGCATGAGCCACTACGTCCCACCCTGAGATCTCTTTTAATAGGGCACTAATGCCATTTATGAGGGCTCCATCTTCATGAATGAATTATCCTTCCAAATTCCCACCTCCAAATGACACTACACTGGGAGAATGCAATTATTTAGTGATAACAGTGTCCTTTGGGATGTTACAGGTAATTAGGCAGGCATGAGCAGGACAGGAGACAGCTCCCCCCCACCACCAGGAATGTCAGGTTATGGCGTGGCAATGATCATGTTGGCTCTCTAAAAGTGATAAGTTAGCAGCCAGCACCAGGGAGAAACCATCTCCTGATAGTCCATAACTGTTCATATTAAAGTGTGAATTGAATGCAGATGCCAGGGAGATGCAACTTCTCCATTAAGACACAAAATGACAGAGTATGACCTTCTAGTGACATTTTTCCCTCTACTGGGTTCCACCAGAAAAGAAAAAAGCCTCAGATGGGCATGCGCACAACTTCCTTAACATACTGGACACACTCACGTCCCAAGTGTAAGGCGGACACTGCATATGTGGGCAGCCCACTCTAAAGGAAGAGTCATGAGAAAGGAATGCAAAACACTGGAAAGGGGCCACACTACAAAGTCCCAGGATCACAAACACTGCAATTGTTCTTCAGGCTGCCCACCTGGATCTCTTCCAAGTTCACTTTCCTTTCTTTCCTGCTCTAAAGCTTTTTAATCAACTTCCCCTCCTGCTCTGAAACTTGTCTTGGTCTGCTTTTCTGCTTGATGCGCTTTAGTGGAATTATTCCTTCTGAGGAGGCAAGAATTGAGCTTGCTGCAGACCCCTGTAGATTTGCTGCCAGTAACTCAGATACCTTCCACAGCTACCAGGGAGAAGAGGGAATATAGTGGACTGCTAAATGACTATTCATAAAGAACTGAGATAAGAAATCATTTATCTGTTAAAACTTTGTGGTTGTTAATACTGAGTGTCAACTCGACTGGATGGAAGGATGCAAAGTATCAATCCTGGGTGTGTCTGTGAGGGTGTTGCCAAAGGAGATTGACATTTGAGTCTGTGGACTGGGGAAGATAGGCCCACCCTTAATCTGGTGGGCACAATCTAATCAGCTGCCAGCAAATATAAAGACGGCAGCAAAAGGTGAAAGAGTGAGGCTGGCCTAGCCTCCCAGCCTACATCTTTCTCCCATGCTAGATGCTTCCTGCTCTCAAACATCAGACTCTTAAGTTCTTCAGTTTTGAGACTTAGACTGTCTCTCCTTGTTCCTCAAGCTTGCAGACAGCCTACTGTGGGACCTTGTGATTGTGTAAGTTAATAATAAACTCCCCTTTATATATATATGTGTGTGTGTGTGTGTGTATGTCTGTGTGTGTGTGTATATGTATGTATTCTATTAGTTCTGTCCCTTTAGGAGACCCTGACTAGTGCAGATTTTGGTGCCAGGAGTGGTTCTAGAGAAACAAAACATTAAGGATGGTGTTCTTTCATTGGTTTTCGGGTTTCTGAGTTGGCTGCTTAACATGATCAGACCCGAAAATGCTAAGGACTCTATTTCTGACAGTATGGAGAACACTGATAGTCCTTGGCATGAACTGTTTAGAGAGTTATGCAAAATAAAATAAATGCATTTTGATGCTCCTGATTCACCACTCATGAGAGACAAAGAATTTAGTCATCTATACATAATACCTTTGATCATATGTGGAGAACCAAGGAACAAAATAAAGCTGGTTGGTTGCTCCTAAGATCAGTGGACAAAGTGATGAAAGAAAATGATGAACTCAGGGATTCTAACTCCCACCTTCAGAAGCAGATACTGAGCATCAAATCTGCTAAGATTACCTTGAGTGAGAGTCTGATCTCCTGCAGAGAAAGAGCTGAAATTGTGGAAAAACAGACATAAGTTCTTATCATGCAAGTGGCTGACTTGCAAAGAAGGGTGCATCCGCAGCCTTGCCAGGTGTCTACAGTTAAAGTGAGGGCATTGATTAGAAAATATTGGGACCCTGCAACTTAGAATGGGAATGTGTGGGAGGACTCTGATGAATCTGGGGACACTGAGTTTACACACTCTGATGAACCTTTTTTGACAGAAGGAATGGCTATCTTATCACCAGTAGTGACAACATCCTTTCCCTGACCCATGCAGCCATCAGTCTTTCCAGCTTTTGAGGAGATAAACCCTGCACTGCCTGAGGCAACAGTGATGGCCTCCCCTGAGGCAGTTGCCAGACAAAATAATGTTGATTCTCCTCTTGAGCCACCTTGAACACCCACCCCTGTTTGGTTGTAGACCCATAACTAGACTAAAGCCCTGGCGGGCCCTTAGAGGTGAGGTTGACAGTATGATCCATGAGGAGGTGTACTACACTCGAAAAGAACTGCTTGAGTTTTCTAATTTATAAACAGAAATCTGGAGAACATGCATGAGAATGTATATTAAGGGTGTGGGAAAATGGTGTAAGAAACATAGAGTTGGATCAGCCTGAATTTATTGATTTAGGTCACTAAGTAGGGACTCTGCATTTAATGTTGCAGCTCATGGAATTAAAAAAGATTCTAAGAGTTTATTTGTTTGGTTAACTGAAATATGGATTAAAGGATGGCCTACTGTGAGTGAGCTGGAAATGCCTGATCTCCCTTGGTTTAAGGTCAAGAAAGTGATCAAAAGACTTAGGAAGATTGCAATGGTGGAGTTGATTAGTCCCTTTAGACCTACTCATCTCAGCTGGGAGGGTTCAGAAGATATACTCTTTACCAATGCCTTGCTAAATAGATTTGTGAGGGCAGCACCTGTGTTTTTGAGGACTACTGGACACTGATTGTGAGCTGATGTTTGTTCCAGGGGAGCCAAAACATCATTGTAATCTTCCAGTTAAAGTAGAGGCTTCTGGTGTCAGGTAATTAATGGAGTTTTAGGTCAGGTCTGACTTATAGTGGGTCCAGTGGGTCCCCCAAATCATCCTGTGGTCATATTCCCAGTGCCAGAATGCATAATTGGCATAGGCAATTATGTCAATAATTGCCAGACTTAGTAGCTGGAAGAACCCCCACCTTGGCTCCCTGACTGGTAGGGTGAGGGTCATTATGGTGGGAAAGGCCAAATAAAAGCCATCAGAGCTGCCTCTACCTAGAAAAATGCAAATCAAAAACAATAACTCATCCCTGGAGGGATTGAGGAGATTCGTGCCACCATCAAGGACTTGAAAAACACAGGGATGGTGATTCCCACCACATCCCCATTCAACTCTCACATTTGGCCTGTGCAGAAGACAGACGGATCTTGGATAATGCAGTGGATTATTGTAAGTTTAACCAAGTGATGACTCCAATTGCAGCTGCTATACCAGATGTGGTTTCATTGCTTGAGCAAATTAACATGTCTCTTGGTACCTGGTATGCAGTCATTGATTTAGCAAATGCCTTTTTCTCCATTCTTGTCCCTAGGGCACACCAGAAGCAATTTGCCTTCAGATGGCAAGGCCAGCAATATATCTTTAATCTTCTACCTCCAGGGTACATCAACTCTCCGACTTTGTTTCATAATCTTATTCGGAGAGACCTTGATCACTTTTTGCTTCCAAAAATATCACACTGGTCCATTACATTGATGACATTATGCTGACTGGATCCAGTGAGCAATATATAGCAAACACACTGGACTTATTGGTGAGACATTTGCATGCCAGAGAATAGAAATAAATCTGACTGAAATTTAAGGACCTTCTACCTCAGTAAAATTTCTACGAGTCCAGTGGTGTGGGACTTGTTGAGATATTCCTTCTAAAGTGAAGGATAAGTTGATGATTTTGGCCCCTCCTACAACCAAGAAAGAGGCACAATGCCTAGTGATCTATTTGGATTTCAGAGGCAACACATTCTTCATTTGAGTGTGTTGGTCTGGCCCATTTATTAAGTGATCTGAAGTGCTGCCAGTTTTGAGTGGGGTCCAGAACAAGAGAAGGCTCTGCAACAAGTCCTGTCTGCTGTGCAAGCTTCTCTGCCACTTGGGTCGTATGACCCAGCAGATCCAATGATGCTTTAAGTGTCAGTGGCAGATAGGGATGATGTTTGGAGCCTTTGGTAGGCCCCCATAGGTGAATCACAGTTGAGGTCTCTAGGATTTTGAAGCAAGGACCTGCCATCTTCTGCAGATAACTACTCTCCTTTTGAGAGACAACCCTTGGCCTGTTACTGGGCTTTAGTAGAAACTGAACATTTGACTATGGGTCATCAACCTATCATTAACTGGGTGCTTTCTGACCCATCTAGCCATAAAGTGGGGCATGCTCAGCAGCATTCCATCATCAAGTGGAAGTGGTATATATATGTGATCGAGCTCAAGCATGTCCTGAAGGCACAAGTGAGTTACACGAGGAAGTAGCTCAAATGCCCATGGTCTCCACTTCTCCCACCCTGCCTTCTCTCCCTGAGCCTGCACCAGTGATCTTATGGGGAGTTCCCTATGATCAGTCAACAGAGGAAGAGAAGACTAGGGCCTGGTTCACAGATGGTTCTGCACCATATGCAGGCACCACCTAAAAGCAGACAGCTGCAGCACTACAGCCACTTTCTAGGACATCCCTGAAGGACAGCGGTGAAGGGAAATCTTCCCAGTGGGCAAAACTTCAAGCAGTGAACTTGGTTGTGCACTTTGCATGGAAGAGGAAATGGCCAGATATGCAATTATATACTAATTCATGGGCTGTAGCCAACGGTTTGGATGGATGGTCAGGGACTTGGAAGAAACATGATTGGAAGATTGGTGACAAAGAAATTTGGGGGATAGGCATGTGGATGGACCTCTCTGAGTGGTCAAAAACTGTGAAGATATTTGTATCCCATGTGAGTGCTCACCAATGAGTGACCTCAGGAAAGGAAGATTTTAATAATGAATTGGACAGGATGACCCGTTCTCTGGACACTACTCAGTCTCTTTCCCCAGGCACCCCTGTCATCACCCAATGGGCCCATGAACAAAGTGGCCATGGTGGCAGGGACGGAGGTTTTGTATGCCCTCAGCAACATGAACTTCCACTCACCAAGGTTTACCTGCCTATGGCAACTGCTAAGTGCCCAATTTGCTTGCAGCAGAGTCCTCGATATGCCATCACTCCTCAGGGCGATCAGCCTACTAACTGGTGGCACGTTCATTATATTGGACCTCTTCTATCATAGAATGGGCTGAAGTTTGTCTTCGCTGGAGTCGACACTCATCTGGATTGGGCTTGCCTATCCTGCATGCAGTACCTCTGCCAAGACTACCATCCATGGACTCACAGAATGCCTTATATACTGTCACGTTATTCCCCACAGCATTATGTCTGGCCAAGGCACTCACTTTATGGCTAAAGAAGTGCAGCAGTGGGCTTCTACTCATGGAATTTACTGATCTTACCATGTTCCACATCATCCTGAAGCAGCTGGATTGATAGAATGGTGAAATGGCCTTTTGAAGTCACAATTACAATGACAAATTGGTGACAATACTTTGCAGGGCTGGGGGAGAGTTCTCCAGAAGGCCTTGTATACTCTGAATCAGCATGCAATATATGATACTGTTTCTACCACAGCCAGGATTCAAATGTCCGGGAATCAAGAGGTAAAAGTGGAAGTATCACCACTCACCATCACCCCTAGTGATCCACTAGCAAAATTTTCTCTTCCTGTTCCTGCAACATTATGTTCTGCTGGACTGTAGGTCTTAGCTCCAGAGGGAGGAACACTGTCACCAGAAGATACAACAATGATTTCATTAAACTGGACGTTAAGATTGCCACCTGGACAGTTTGGGCTCCTCCTATCTTAAAGTCAGCAGGCTAAGACGGGAGTTACAGTGTTGGCCGGTATGATTGACCCAGACTATCAAGATGAAATCAGTCTACTACTCCATAACAGAGGTAAGGAAAAGTATTCATGGAATACAGAAGATCCATTAAGGCATCTCTTAGTATTACCATGCCCTGTGATTAAGGTCAATGGGAAACCACAACAGCCCAATCCAGGCAGAACTACAAATGGTCCACACCCCTCAGAAATGAAGGTTTGGGTCACTGTACCAGGAAAAATATCAATGAGATATATATATATACACACACACACACACACATACACACACACACGCACACACACACATATAAAGGGGAGTTAATATTTAATAAACTCCCCTTTATATATGTGTGTGTGTATATATATGTATCTCATATATATATCTCAAATATATCTCATATATGTATCTCATATATATCTCACATATATCTCATATATATCTCATATATGTATCATATATATCTCATAAATATCTCATATATATATCTCATATATATATGATATATATATCCTATTAGTTCTGTCCCTCTAGGGAACCATGACTAATACAAATTCTTTTCCTTTCTAATGCCTGGAAGATTAGAAGATATGTGTTCATCATTCTGGATAAAATTGGGGAGACATTTATATGGGCCTTGGTGAATAAATATTTTATATAAAATGTATTTAAGATAAAAATACAAAATGTAAGGGAAGGTAGCAAATATTATATTAAAATAAAAATTCAAATAGCAAATATATAATTATAAAATATAAATAATTTTACAATATTTTGTGAATGACTTGAGTTATTGCAATTTATTATACGTAGCTTAATCAAGTATACTGATCCTAGGCATTAAATTTGAAAATGGCAGACAAAATTCCAGATCAAGATTTTTTATGATGCTCTTTCCAAATTGCTGAATATAACAATTGACTGGAAATGTTTACATCAGTAAATAAAACACTTTTCACCACCATTACAATATTAGCAATGTTTAAAGTTATATTATGAAAACTATATCTTTTTAATTTTGACTTCTAATGTTAAAAATTCAATTTGCTTTCAGTTGAATATTTCTTAAATATTGAAAAATAATAAAGAAGACCTAATTTGCAGAATGATAGAGAAACTCTGTAGCTAACTTGTATATCACAAAATGTATAAATCAATCACAGAGAAAAGTATACCAAACCTGGAAAAGTAGAGATTCAAGTGTATATACACTGGAACTGTGCCCGAAAGGGAGCACTGTCCACCTCCATTCATCCTTCATCTTCTTTACTGCCATACTTTAGCTGTCAGTGCCTTGTTTCTAATGTTCTGGGACATTAACCAAAAGCTCCTCTATAGGCTTTTTTTTAATCCACCATATGCTGTTGTGCTATCTTCTGATGACTATTGACGTCAATCTGTGAGAAGAAGCTCATCCTTGGCCAGGTTCAGCACATTTTGGCAGGACAGTATGTGCTAAATATCACTTTTGCTTGCTACCTGCAATGAAGACAAGATGTGCCATTTGAACTTACTTCAGTAGTGGCATCCTATAAGGATGGTCAAAAGAGGCTGCATGGCCAGTGAAGACAGAGTCAGGAACTCCAGCCACTCCAGAAACTGGCCTTCCAGCCCAAGGATGAGTGTCAGTTTCCTAGTGCAGCTAGGGGATGCATTTATCAGGAAGTCTGGAATAGAAAGCTATAATAGTATAGAAACTCCAGGTAGAAACTATAGACATTTCTGGTTCACATAAGAGACACTATGTTAAGTTGTAAAAACTGTTAAACTGTAAAAAGAACCTTAAAATCAACAGAAACTTAACATTTATTTATTACATCAAGGTTAAGTAAAATTCAAAGAATGAGAAACTAGACCAATTTGGATTCAAATAATCAGATCTGCAATTTTTTTAACCATGAAATGCAGCGATTCCAAATCTAATCCTCATACTTCCTGTCCTCTACAAAAGAAAACAATACCTACCTCAGAATAGAGCAGATAACGATATGAATCAATAAAAACAATTAAACTCATAAAAATTGTATTGCAATATAATGCATCATAGCAAATATTTTAAAACACTCAATTTGCACAATAATAAAATGATTTCCAAAGTGTGGTCCCCAATTCAGCAGCATTAACATCAAGTAAAGGCACATTTTCAGAAGTCAGACTTACTGAACCAAAAACTCTCAGAGGAGAGCCCAACAGTATGTTTTAACAAGCCCTTCAATTGATTCTGATGCACGCTAATGTTTGAGAACCACTGGTTTAGTCAACCACGAAACTTACATGCATTTTTTTTGTGTGTTGCTAAAATGAACATTGTGATGAGTGTGCAGATGCAAGCAATACCCTATTAAATATAACTATAAATAAATTATATGAAGTTGTTTGGATTTGATAAAGGAATTATTACATAATCATGCAAACAGGCAAAGCCTTACATTTTAGGTCTAGTGAAATAATCTATCTTCATATACTGGTTGAAATAGATTTTTAGAGTTTGAATTTTTCTGCATTTATAAAAGATAGCCAATCAAAATTCTCACAATTTCAGAAAAGAACTTAATTGAACACATACAAATGTAACAATGAAAGACTTAATTTTGTGTGTTCATAGGAAAAGAACTTTTTTTCTTTATTTAAGAGAACAAATATATGCTTCATAACAGACATTTTTATGTGTAGATGTTTGTTCTATTATATTTACATCCTCGCCAATTGAACATATTTGGGAAAATATTTTGTTTTATTTATAGTCACTATCAAAAAACATACATAAAGACTGTAACCAGGGTAACAAGGAAGGGAGAAGGTACATTTTATTTTTAAGAAAGAACTTTATTCCATTTGACTGCTCCTCCAAAATATGTATTTTTATAGTAATATTTTGATCACTGAAATTTGACACTTCTCCAGTTTTTCTTATTTAAAATAATTAGCAAGTCACTTAAATTCTTAAATACAAATATAACTGTAACACACATTTCTATAACCAGAATAAGCGGGAGAAACCTAAAATCATAGTTTTTATTTATATGACATTTTATTTTTATCCATTCTTGAATTAATTTCTGTAGGTGGATATAAGTATAGTATTAGAGGGATTAGAGTCAGCAAAGATGGGTTCTACTGGTTTGCTCAGAAAATTCTGAAAGCCTCAATCTTTAAGACTGAAAAGTAATCATGAAACTACAAAAAGTTAATACAATAAAATCATTTCTTATTTTTGATTGAACTGAGTGACAAACATATTTTTAAAATCAAAGAAATTAGGGGTTAGATAAAATTAAATAAAAGAAATTGAATCATAAGCAGGCTTAAACTTCAGGTATTGTTCCTTTTTCAACACTAATCTCATGACTATTTATCAATGACTAAAAAGCATACTTAAGATAAAAAGAAATGGAATCTTTTACAATAGGATGATTTCCACTTTGAATTTGAAACTTGGATCATTACCTTAAGATTATAGTTTGCGCCTAGTATAAATAGAATGTGATGGGCCTCTGCCATCCTTTGAATTCAGGAGAAACACTGCACAATGATAACTGCAATAAGCAGTACAGGGACTTTCTATTACAGCAGCTCAGTTGTACAAAGGACTTTTTAAAAATGACTAGCAGATAAAGCTATTCATTTGTGAATAGGACATTATCATCTATGGAACAACTGAATTTAAGATCATTTATCACTGTCAGTCTCTGAAATCTTTTTCACAATGAGAAAGATATGCAATTACTGAATAATTTGAAATAATTTTAAAAGGCAACATTACAAACTGCTTAAGAATGCCATTCTATTTACGTTAATAATGCAATGCACTATTTGAATTTCTAACTGACTTTTGACATGTTTTATACTATTTTCCCACTTTTTAACTGTAAAAGAACCTTGGTTTCTTACAGAAACTTAAGCTTATTCCTGGCCAGGCGCAGTGACTCAGGCTTGTAATCCCAGCACTTTGGGGGGCCGAAGTGGGTGGATCACGAGGTCAGGAGATTGAGACCATCCTGGCTAACAAGGTGAAACCCCGTCTCTACTAAAAATACAAAAAAAAAAAATTAGCCGGGAGTGGTGGTACATGCCTGTAGTCCCAGCCACTCGAAGGCTGAGGAAGGAGAATCACTTGAACCCGGGAGGCAGAGGTTGCAGTGAGCCGAGATTGCGCCACTGCACGCTAGCGTGGACAACAGAGTGAGACTCCATTTCAAAAAAAAAAAAAAAGAAAAAGAAAGAAACTTAGCTTATTCTTACACATTAATGTAATGTTCAAAGAAATTTTTCCTAAATTCTGTGAGAGCAATTACTTTTTTGCCAGTACTAGTCACTATTTATAATAGAACACAGGTTTGTTTTCTGAAATTAGATCAGACCATCTTTCAAGTCAGACACATTCTCTTTTGAGCTATTTCTTAATCTTTTTACTTAGCCCTCCAAATCATACATGAGGTTACACTAGTATGCTTTGTAAAGAACTGAGATAGTCTACTTTCCCCTCAGCTTGAATAAACATTTCTTCCTGACTATAGTCTCTTGACCTCCCTTTATTTTGGAGCATTCATTTTAGAATACTTGGAATTGTAAATTTTTTTTTCTGCCCTTGGGGGAAGATATAAATCTTTCACCAGTCTCTTGCCAGTTTTATAACCCATGAATGTCTTTCCCAAGGACCTGGGAGGTATCCTTTTGAAATGTAATCATGAAGAAAGATAGTGCCCCTTCTCCTAGTCTATGCTGGTGAGTGGGAGACTAATTGCTATATGTATCACCTAGCAAACACAGATGGCCTAATCACATCAGCCATCTTCCCTCCTAACAGCTTCTAGTACTCTCACTAGATTAGCTCACCCCTGTGCTTAAAAACCCTCCTGCTTTTTGTTTCAACAGAGTTTGTATCAATCTATCTCTTATATCATAAGTCTTAAATAAAGTCTACCTTACCCACTAAACCTGACCAGTGCAATTTCCAACACTAGAAAACTTAGAGGTTATATTATTTATACAAAGAATTATAATTTTTTTCACTCTTTTTCACAATTTAAGAAACATATTTGAATATTATTTATTTAAAATTAAAAGATTAATTCTAAAAAAAAATTCACTAACAAAATTGGTGTATTTCTTATAAGAGAACAAGTACAAACTTCTGGATTTTTGTATGCTATCATAAAAATCTACCCTACCTTTATATAGAAAACCCATTTTATCAATGGCCCCACAGTCTTCCTAGCTACCGAGGCTCAAAATATGAGGCTTATACTACCTAGGCTCAAAACATGAAGCTTATACTAATCACCATTTACCACATGTGATAGTTAAGACTGAGTGTCAACTTAATTGGATTGAAGGATTCAAAGTATTGTTCCTGGGTGTGTCTCCGAGGGTGTTGCCAAAGGAGAATAACATTCAAGTCAGTGGACTGAGAGAGGCAGACCCACCCTCAAACTGGGTGGACACCATCAAATCAGCTGTCAGTGCCACTAGAATAAAGCAGGAGGGAGAAGAGCAGACTTGCTGGGTCTTCGAACCTTCATCTTTCTCCCATGCTGGATGCTTCCTGCCCTCAAACATCAGACTCCAAGTTCTTCAGCTTTTGGAGAACTTTTGGACCTTTTGGAGAGCTTTTGGACCTACACCAGTAGTTTGCCAGGGATTCTTGGACCTTTGGTCACAGACTGAAGGCTGCACTAACTATGGGCTTTCCTACTACTGAGATTTTTGGACTCAGACTGCCTTCCTGGCTCCTCAGTTTGCAGATGGTCTATTGTGGGACTTCATCTTGTGATTGTATGAGTCAATATTTCTTAATAAACTCCTCTTCATGTATACATCTATCCTATTAGTTCTGTCCCTCCAGAGAACCCCAACACAGTGCACAAAACTATCTTCCCAACAAGTCATATCATGTACTACCTCATTTAACCACAGACCTATAAAGAAACATTTTATTTGCATTAGTCATATTAAAAAAAGTAAATAATTCTTAATTGTATCTATTATGGTACCTTGAATAAATAGGAAATTAAAAATTTTAGATTGAAGCATAGAATTCATTTTATTCACTTAAATTTCAAGATCTGTTTCTCTTGGAAATAAAATAGCTAAATGATTTAATAATTTGTTACTTTTTAAAATTATGTATAATTATGTATAAATAAATTTATATATAATTATTAGATATAAGATATTTCAAAATATAAATAGACATAATTTATGGATCTTTGAGCACACTAACATAGATTTATTTGTCTAAAGGCATATTTGAAATTCTGAATCCTAGTAAGTAAGTTACCTTACAAAAAATGTTCTAATGTGCTTTCATTCAGGCAGTCTCTGAGTTGTTTTGTTCTGTGAATAATAATAATTATAAAAACTTTCCTTTCCAAGAAAAACAAGAGCTAAGAAAATTCATAATCACCAAACTTGTCTGACAAAATATGCTAAAAAGAATTCTTCAGTCTGAGAGAAAAGAACTTCAACATACATACAGATAATACTGGAAGTTAAAAAATCCATGGGTAAAAGTCAGTACACATACAAACTCAGAATACTCTAACACTGTAATTTTAGTATGCAAACCACTCATAACTCAAGTATGAAGACTAAAAGACACATCTATCAAAAACAATAATGGCTATCACAATCTGTTAATCGATAGGCAGTATAAAAATACGTAAATTGAAAAAAAAAAAACAAAATGTCAGGGGATAAAGTTAAAGTGTAGAGTTTCTTAATTTTTCCTTTATTTTTATTTCTTTCTTTGAAATCAAATAAAAGTTGTCATCTATTTTTAAAAACTTGATGTATATACACATACACACACACACACACACACACACATACACACAAACCTATAAGATTTATTTTGGTAAGACTCATGGTAACTATGATGCCAAAACCTATGTTAAATATGCTAAAAATAAAAAGAAATGGATTAAAACATACTTCCAGAGAAAAATTCCCTAACCAAAAATGAAAACAGTAAGAAAGAAAAACAGGAAGTAAAGAGTTACAAAACAACCAGAAAACAAGTGTCAAAATGGCAATAGTAAACCCTTACCTATCAATAATAGTATTGAATATAAATGAACTAAATTCTCCATTTAACAGATACAGAGTAGTTGAATGCATAAAGAAATAAGACCCAATTATATGCTACCTTCAGTAAACCCAATTCATCTATAAAACAGAGACTAAAATTCAAGTGATGGGAAAAGGATATTTCATGAAAATGAGAGCCAAAGAAGAGCAGGAGTAGTTATACTTGCATCAGATAAAATAGACAAGTCAAAGACTGTCAAAATAATCAGAAAAGTCACTAGATAATAATAAAGGGGTTAATTCATCAAAAGAATATAGTAATTATAAATACCTAGGTACCCAACACAGAAACACCCAAGTATACAAAACAAACATTAATAGATTGAAAGGGAAAGACAGACTATAAAATGTAATAGTAGGAAACTTTGACACCTCACTTCTAATGTCATTCAGACAGAAAGTCTACAAAGAAACATTGGAATTAAACTCCACGCTAGACCAATGGGCTTAGGTGACATCTACAGATTATTTCACCCAACTGCTTCATAATACACATTGTTCTCAATATCACATGAAATAATCCTCTAAATATACCACATGTTAGGCCACAAAACCAGCCTCAATGCATTCAAAAATCTCAAAATCATATCAAGTATTTTTTTCTGTCCATAATGGAATAAACTAGGCACTAATTACAAGAGGAGTGGTGGAAACTAAACAAACTCATGAAAATTAACATGCTCCTGAACAATCAATGGGGTGTTGAAAAAATTAAGAAAGAAATTTTAAAAATTTCTGAAACAAATGAGCATGGGAGCGTCCACATATGAAAATCTATGAGATAGAGCAAAACCAAGACTAGGAGGGAAGTTTATAGCAATAACACCTATGTAAAAACAATAAGCGGATTTCAAATAAACAATGTAACAACCCACCTCAAGGAACTAGGAAAGCAAGAACAAATCAAACCCAAATTTAATAAAAGGGAAGAAATAATCAATATCAAAGCATAAATAAATACAATTGAGACTAAAAATTACAAAATATCAACAAAATTAAAAGTTGTTTTTTTGAAAAGATAAAATTGACAAACCTTTAGCTAGACTAAGAAACTAAGATAAAAGTTGAAAAGATCTAAATAGATAAATCAGAGATGAAAATGAAACATAACTGATGCCACAGAAATACAAAGCATCATTAGAAATTACATTGAACAGGCTGGGTGTGGTGGCTCACGCTTGTAGTCCTAACAATTTGGGAAGCCAAGGTGGGTGGATGACTAGAGGTCAGGAGTTCAAAACAAGCCTGGCCAACATGGTGAAACCCCATCTCTACTAAATATACAAAAAATTAGACTGGCGTGGTGGTGGGTGCCTATAATCCCAAACATTTAAATAACTAATACCAAATATGACTCAAACTCTTCAAAAAAAAAAAAAAAATCTAAGGAGAAGAATATTTTCAAACTTATGATACATTTATATACATCATTTATATACATCAATGGTGAACAATGTGAAAAAAATCATAATACTTAAGAATGCATTTAACCAAATAAATGATAAAAACTGTAGAAGGAAAACTATAAAACACACAGATTAAAGAAATTAAAGAGTACTCCAGAAATGGACAAATATTCCATTCTCATGAATTGGAAGTATTATATTGTTAAAATGTCAATACTACCCAAAGTGATCTTGAGAGTCAATGTAATCTTTATCAGAATACCAATGACATTCTTGACAAAAACAGAAAAAAAATCCTAAAGTATATACAGAACCCCAAAAAACTCGAATAACTAAAGCAATTCGGAGCAAAAAAAAAAAAAAAAAAAAAAAAAAAAAAAAAAAACAAAAAAACAACAACAAAAAAAACACAGTTGGAGGTATCACACTACCTGACTTCAAAATTTTCTACAAAACTATTTAAACCAAGTCGTCATGGTACTGGCCTAAGAACAGATACATAGATGATGGAAGAGAATAGAGAAGCAGAAATAAATTCATACATTTATAGCCAACTTATTTTTACACAGGCGCTAGGAACATGCAGTAGGGAAAGGACAGGCTCTTCAATAAATAGTGCTAGTAAAACTGTATAGTCACATGCAGAAGCATGAAACTGATTCCTATCTCTCACTATATATAAAAATCAAATCAAAATGGATTAAAGACAAATGTAAGCCCTGGAACAAACAACCTACTACAAGAAAACATTGAGGAAATGCACCAGGATACTGGTCTAGGCAAAGAGTTTTTAAGTAAGACCTCAAAAACACAGGCAGCAAAAGCAAACATAGACTAATGAAATTGCATCAAGCTAAAAACCTTCTGTAAAAGAAAAGAAACACCAAC